>NC_051184.2:30868229-31168229 GCF_013339695.2 Rhipicephalus sanguineus | reverse complement strand
ATGTGCATAGGCCGCAATATAACCCTCCTCTTTCGTTGGTGTCGAGGCGCGGTTTCCTGAAAATCAAGGACCTGGATAGCTTCTTCCGCCAATCCACGCTTCAGAAACAAAGGAAGCTGATCAAAGCGAACTGCGAGTACAACAAAATAAGTTTTAGTTATTCCCGCGCGCTGCAACTCGCAAGTACGAGCGAGCATCATACGACACCGAGTTCGAGGCAAGCCCTCCGACATCCGTTCTCTAGAGCCTAAATGCGTTAAAATCGGGTATATACTTATGCCACAGCGATAAAGTACCTACATACACGATCAATTTACTTAGCTATGCACCTTACGATCAATGGTACAAAACTCGGTTCATCAGGGGCGAATGGCCCCGGCGATTTTCGCCTTTTCAGTTGCATTCTCCCTTAATTCATCTCTCGCTTCCTGTGCATTGGAGTGTTTTATTACGCATCCTCAAATGGTCTCTTGATGGTCGTCTTCCGTTTGTATGTACTGCAAATGGGGATACGTGCGTGTCCACTTTCGCGGGGTACAACCAAAGGCAAAACCGTGGCCTCCGAGATAGCTACGGCAACCGCGGAGGACACGGGCGAAACAAACCTGAAGGGGGTCACGACCCCCTTTACTTGTATGACGCATGTGGTGTTAGCTAGTTAGAACCAGAACTCTGAGCGTTCAAAACGTACATACGTCTGCGATGCTGTGCTGTGACGACCAACTCGTCGCGGTGTGCGTATCACGCGTCTCCAGTCTGCCTCTAGCTGCTCACTTCATGTTACACGACAAGCACCGCGGTCAGAGCCTCTGCTGAGCTTCATAGTCAAGGTTACCACGGTTTTGCATCAGGGCTACGCAAAACAACAGCAGAGCCACACATTCATGCCACCGGCTGTGGAGAACGCGGGTACTTCGCTTACCGAACACGCTCGCAACGGCCCGTATCCAGCGCTCTCGCCTTTCTTCTTCGTACGACAACTATGGAAATCGGTAAAACTGAACGTTGTTATTCAGTCTTTTACGTCCGTGGCAATTCACAACGCAACAGTGCGTCTTTTGCGGAGTTTCTTCGTAGCGTGCGGAGGGCTCTCGTCTGCTGCTGTTTTCGCCGTCGTTCAGGCGAATTATCCAGCAAGCACTTCACGACGGTTCGGTGACGCGTCCGACTAGCGGAGAGCAATTCACAGCTCTCGTTCTGAGTGCTAAATGCGCAAACACACGCGATATTAAGCTCAATCGTTGTTTCGCACTCGCTAGTTGCACCTAGAGTTACTGTATATGCTACCTTTAGGTAGGTAGCATATACAGTAACTCTAGTTGCACCTGGTCCCATAGGGAACCAGCGCTGGAGTTTCCGCAGCCGCCCTGGCGGTCAAAGCGCGCATACTCCAGCCGCTCCCGCGGACGAGAGTGGCGACTGGTTGAGGCGATGCGGGCGCGTATCGCCGAAACAAAACAAGAGGATGCTGGCGGTACTGTTGCGCATTCAACTGCCACAATACGTAGAAATGAGGGAGGACGTATCCTTCTATGTTTTTCCTTCTAAAACGTATGAATATGAACGGATGCGGCGTTGCATCCCGGCAGTCAGGCGAGCACAGTATGTTCTTGCTCTACTGTCTAGTGGCGTCGGGCTGATTTCTAAACCGAATTGCGCGTGTCTGCTAGATTTATTCGATAGTAAGGGCCACCAGTGGAAACCGGGGCCAACGAGAGGAATTTCATCGGTGTTTTGTCGTAAAAAAACGTACATATTATGCAGCATGCAACATATGTAACAATTTTTTCGTCTGACCACCACCAAGTTCATTTCTGATGCCACCGCGTGCAATGAATGATACGATAGGCAGGTAGTCTGCATCATTTGCAAACAGTTACGCAGAAGGAAAGCTGTCTGTCTACGAGATGTGTACGGGGGCACGTTCGCGCCGAAGCCGCTGCAAAGTTATAAGAAATACGCCCGCGATGGATGCCTCCGTTGAACTTTACTTGTGCTACAGACAGAGTTGTCACGAACAAATCAGCGGACTACTCGAAGCTTAGCTTACTGGAGTCAGCCGATGCGGTAAAGCATCTTTGTGTATTGGCTTCCGCGGCGAAGTGCCATCGCAATTATATGCCTCGCTAGAAAAGCGTTAAATATCTTGGATTTTTACTCGCCGTTTAATTCGCCTAACGTACTGTGTTAGTTTTTTCGCTTGCCTTAGCCTGCTTAGAATAAACCTGTTTGATCAACATAGACACTTGCTATAGCGTTTTACGTGCCAAACAAGGTATGATAATGAGGCACGCCAAAGTGTGGGAATCAGGATTATTTTTGACAACCTGGGGTTCTTTAATGTGCACATAAATCTCAGTACGCGGGTGTTCTTTGTATTTCAACCCCATCGAAATGCGGCCACCGTGGCCGGGAATCTGTCCCGCGCCCTCGAGCATAACAGCGCGACACCATACGTGCTTTGCTAGCACGGTGGTTTGCTTGATCAACGTCCGCGTGCATACATACCGCAGGCTGGGCATACATACCACGGCAGAAAAACGTTGACGCAGATACTCCTTGCCTCTTATTTTTTTTTACTGCAGTAGTGGGCAGCTGGTATCGACGCAGCACGTACTTATCAATGGAGGCTGTGAGCCTGCACTAGCTTGACACAAATCCCAGGGCGCAATCAGAAAATGGTGAGGACGGAGTCGCCATCAAGGCACAGCAGTGTCTCTTTGACGCCGTATGCACAGACGTAGTCTGCTCTGTAGGATTTGTCTCCGTTTTCCAATGCTTTCTTGAGAAAGTAGCCTTCAGACAAAGTTATTTTTTTTTCTAAACCATAGAGCAGTATCATTGGCGCAATGGCTGCTCGAGGTGTTCGCGCCAAAATGAAGCACGGGAACGGCACACGCGCGTGCGCTCACCGCGGTACAGTGCGGCCGGTCGTTTGAGTGCGAGCGGCATTGCCTCCGAGATTAGCCGGCGGCGCGGAGGCCATGCGAGCGGCTGAGTTATGTCGCGACTCCCCGCCAGGTGCCCTTTTTCGGCGCGCCACCTATCCAGCGCTGGTCTCCCATAGCAAAATATGCGAGAGACTCGGTCTATGCACTACTCAATACTTCTCCGACAGGTGGCGCCACACATCTTGGAAACTCCAGAGTCTGACGTCTATATGGGTACCGTACATAGTCAAAAGATTGTTTTCACCCCTTGGCAATCTGCCCTGGTTAGCGTGACCACCTTCGTTCTAGCAAAATGCGGGACACCCTGACCAGTATGGTGACAAATGGCGAGAAATTGGATTTATTTTTTAACTTTAGAAGATTTGGTGAGAAATTCTTCTTGCAATATTTTTTTCATCTCTGAAACAGGGCAGTAGTGTAAGTCATCGAAGTCGAATTTGACATCCATATCGGTGTAAACAACACAATTTTATACGTCACTGTAACATGCTTCGACCCGAAGCAAAGCTGTTACAACATAAAAATTCGGCACTAAAAAAACAGTCACTCACAAAAAAGCTATGGCTTAGTTTCCAACCAATGGTAAAACGCAACGGTGCACATGCGTTCGACTGGTCCGGGGCATGCCATACACATCGAGGGTAATGACGGGACAGTGTGCGCAGCTGGCACCGGAAGCTAGCTCACTTTTTTGGAAGCTGAGAGTGTTCACAGCTAACAAACACATCCTAGAACATGGTGGCCAGATGCTGCTGAATTTAATGCACTGCCAAACAATAATTATAAGGTGTGAAATGCGGGACTTATCTGAAGACTTTCATATCTCTGGTGGGATGCGAGACAACAGCTCTCAATGCAGGACAGTGCCATGAGTCGGGGGACGGGTAGTCATCCTATCTCTGATATTTATCAGTCGATTTCATTTGGGATGGCAATGCATTCATGCATGCCAGCGTGACCACTCACAGCCTGACGTCCGTGTGTCGACGCACGATGCTGAAGTAGAAGAAGCCGCCTCTGTTGCTGGTGCCCATCTTGAAGGAGTAGTGCGGGTTGTAGGTGTGCCGAGGCTTGCGGAGAAACTCGAAGGTGTCCTGAACGGGCACTTCGTAGCGTTTCTCGGCAGCATTAACAAACTGCATGACACGTTGGGCATGCAGGCATAAAAAAATATTACAGGGACAAACGACAAGAATGATACCATTGCTGTGCAATTTTCTCCATTCAGCGGACCCATATGATGGTGTAATATCTGATACTATAGACCATGAGTGGTTAGATGATACCAAAGTAAAAAAAGAATGACGAGAAGAAACAAAAACAAACAAACAAGTAAGCATACGAAGCAAGCAAAAAGATGTTGTGAATATATGGAAAACATCATGAAACAGGACGTCAGGCTAACAATATGAATTGTAGCCACCGCAGAGCAGTCTCTGTTGTTACATTAAAATGAAAGACTGATCCGTCATGTCACGATTCCAGTTGCCACAATCACTGTATGCCCTGAGGAACGACAAATTCCTGCCGAATTCCTGCCGGAAACTTTTAACTGGGATCAGTATCCCATATCACAGTACCAGACAGCACAGCTGGTTGGTAGCATAGTAGTACAAACAGGTTAGCCTGCGTGCACACCTTGAAGCGGGCGATGCGGTTGCTGTACTTGATCACCTCGAACTGCACGTTTTGAATGAGACCATCCGAGTAGGGGCTGTACGGACCACCCGCGTAGGTCAAGTTGAACAGGGCATGGTCCGAGTCCTGCAGCGAGTAGCCAAGCAGCCTGTAGCCATAGTAGTCCTTCGGCTGGAAGCAGCGAGGGTACGGTGCCTCGGCCTCTTTCCACAGACACACGGCGGCCTCGCAGTCCTCTCGACGTTCCATCACTGCACAAAGCATGAGCAACAATTCAAGCATCAATTTCAATCAATTTGAGCATCAACAACGAGCATAAATTTCCTACAGTCAATTAATTGTGAATTATCCATAGACTCGGCGTTATACGCAACCCCTTTGTCCACAAGGCATACACGTCACGATCACACACTCGCTTTAACCCCTCATTTCGCCAGAACAAATACTTACAAATGTTCCTTCTTCCCTGGAACAGTGTCGGTCCAAAGTGGAACTCCACACATGTAATAAATTAGCCTTCCTAAATAAGATTGCTACCCACACTCTCTGCTGTGTTTGAAAATATCTACATTTTTTTTGTACTAGTAACTGTATTGATATTTTTGTATTGTATCTCCTTCCTTGTACAAAATATGAGTGCCCTTCCTGCAAGGACTTATTTGTGGTCTGCAGAATGTCTTAAATATATATAAAAGTGCATTCCAAATTACTATATTTCCAGAACTATCTCTGCAGACTAAAGGTTTATTTACTTTTTCCCCCTGCTCTCAGAGAAGGGCGCTGTTTGCACGAAAAAACAATATGAATATTTAACTAATTAGGTGCTTTGTTAATTAGATAGTCAAGCAGTTACTTTGAAACATGCTGCAGTTTACAAATTGCAGCTGGTGGCTTTGAAAGTCATATTCACCTGATACGAGTTCAGAGCACGACATGTACAAGTTTCGAGATATGTGTTCCCGAATTTTACAAAGAAGTGCAGTGATGTTCAAGTAACTTTCTAGCTTCCGAGTTGTTCATCAAGTCTCATGTGCTTGATTTCGTCTGTTCTGAGAGATTTGAGAATAATAATTTTGATGGGTGTTGGATTTTACTCCCCTGTGCAATATAACAAAGAAACAGAGCTTACATTGCCTGCTAACGTGCTGCACATTAATTCCAGATAAGCTGTAGAAAGAAGCTAATTTTTATCAAAATTTGTGCATGCACTCTATACAGTGGGTGCAGATTATCTGAAAACAACTTTTTATACTGAGCCCTAATTGGCCAGCGTGGACTGAAAGATGTGGTACTTAACAATTATTATATTTATTGAAAAACAGTTGGGTACGCTAGATGGAACAAAAAAAGTCATAGAGCAAACATGGCACAACATATGTGTATGCTATTCTTTCTATGTGCCTACTTTGAGTACTATGCACATTCTGCCATAAATTACCAACTCACCCAAACTGCACTGTAATTTTTTTAACTTATCTATTTTAATGCAATGCAGACTTGCCCTTAAGACATAATGCTTGGTGTGCTGCTTCTACACTTGTCATCTTAGAGCCCACGCATGAAATGTTGATTAAGAAGGCTTAGGATGAATGGCAAGAATTAAAGTAAATACAGTCAAGCATTGATTTAAAATAAGGAAGGGCAATTTTATGAGACTTTTGGTTTAGCAAAGTGCTCCTGATCCTCCAACACATATCTGTAGAGCTCGATAAACTTAAACCTCATTATTACAAAGTCACAATTGACACGAAAATAACTTCGTTATATCCGAAATTCGCTATAAGCGTATATTCGAACCACTGTATGTATTACCAAGGCTATTCTTCATTTACTTCGTTATAACCAAGAATTCGTTATATCCGGGTTCGTTATATCGAGGTTTGAGTGTATGTTGAAAAGCCTCGAAGACACAAAACGGTGAAGTTGGTGCACTGACCAATTCAACAAACCTACACAGAAAGGTATAAGTGATATGCAGAAAATACAATCTGCCAGGTTTCTCTTCAGGGGACGGACGTCCGTGACCTTTCATGAAGGTTATCCGCTGCCATTAAAGAAGCACAAAACGTGCTCGATGTATGGGCTGTCTACGATAAGTGTACATACGTGAAGGCAAAATTCTACCAGAAAGGTTGTTGTACAAGAAAATAGGCACACGGAAGTGGCAATTAGTTGGACACGTCAGTCTCACCACAAGCGTAGCTTGTACTTGATGTAGTTGTTTGTATGCATCGAACTTGAAAATAAAATTACTACAGGGAGCTCTGGCATTGCTGTCATTCAGCTGCCATGGAAGTAACGGTTCATACTTCGTGCTTGACTGCACTTTACCTGCCTTTATTGAACTAAGTTTTAAAATACATCTGTCATCATAAACACAAAAGGAAATAAGAAATGAAGCGTACATAAAGTATCATTGTCAATTTTTCGTATCTATAAAGCAATATCTCATAGAAAATGATCAATTTGTAAGCTGGAAAGGCCTTTTGAATTCAGATGAAACATGCTTACGGAAGCACTTACTATGCTGGTGTCACCGCTGCAGTCACAGCTTCCATAGACGCTAGCACACTATACAGTTATCCCTGGTATCTTTTGTAGGAAACTCTGCTGCATGATTTCATTTACATGATGTATGAGATCAACCGTACTTTTCGAATTTTTGTGAACAGACACCGGATTAAACTGCTTGTGAAATGTTAAACACATTTGCACGTTCGTTTTCATGCATATACAAGTCAACTGCAAATCATAACACACATTTGTATGGTGAGGACTGCAACGCCGATCATGAAAATGATGCGCCAATGCTTCTGCAAAAATATTCCTTTTCTTCGATTGTTCTTATCGCAAAAGGCATTCGATAATGCTGTAAAAAATTTTCATGATCAAACAGGTCGATATATAGTGCCTGCACTTGCTATGCTCGTAAGGTGCATTGCTGCACAAGTGCCCTTGCATATGACAACAGCACTGGTAAAATAATAGGAATCTATTGTTAAATTAATGTTACATTTTCTGCAGATGCTAAGCCTGGTTCGAGCAGCAGTAACCATCATGAAGACATCTGCATCATCCTGTGAGGACAAAGAGCGTGGAGTGACAGCAAAAAAAAAAAACCTATTTGGATTTGCAGGCGTTTTGCAGCTGAAGATAATTTTGTTTGGTCTGGGGATCAAACCAGGGATCAAAGTTTTCCAGGCACGCTTACTTTGCCATCTTAACTGAGCTAACCACGAGTCAGATTGGCAGCTCAAGACAACTCAACGGAGAAGCATTAGGGTGGATATGCATGGTCTCCGAGACAGCTGCATGCAGCATCGCTTGCGCGCCGCCAGATGCAGATTTTGCAAAGAGAGGGTATTATGAGCAAATCACTTCTGCGATAAGGTGAGGGAAATGGGGAGGGGAAGAGATTTTCATGAAAGGTGAGAAAGCTATCAAGCACGATACACGTGTAAGCACCACTGTGGCCCCCGAGATCGACTGCGCGCGCCATCACACACACACGCATACACAAGCAGCGCGGAGGTAAGAATGACGAACCGTGGCCTCCGCGATTAGCTCCGGCAATTAACGCGCCGGAGGCCACGGACGAGCGCGCACGCTCTTACTTGAAGGCACGGCAGCGCATGGTATCCTCTCGTCCAGGGGCGGCTCGAACGTGTAGAAGCTCACGCGCTGGCGGTTGAAGACGTAAGCGCCCAAGATGGCGGACACCACGAACGCAACTTGCCTCCACTTGCTGCCTGCGTATTCAAAATATACACATGCTCCATGCGTGCCACACTGTGATGTTAGTCATCCCCGTTCCACACCAGGAATGTTCATCATCTATTGCAAAATCGCAATTTACCACAAAGCGGCAAAGGATACCCGTACCAGTTGTCGATCGATAGCCTTCGAGACGTGCGACCTCGGAGGAATGCGACTGGACACACAGCCTCTTTTCTGGAACGAGCGTTGCCTCATTTCTCCCCTTTGTTCTTTTATAGTTCTCCGGTTGGCCACAGAACTACCCTTTTCAAAGGGAGCAGTCACATCCCACCATCATCCTCAACGTCTATTTAGTCAGGGTATATGCACGTTTTAACAGAAAGATCCCTGGGTACCGCCATAATTAATCCCCCCTCGGCTGTGCTACATCCCTAACTCTTATTTGAATACAGATATACGCGCTTATTTATAATGGCGCTTGCTTTAGTTTTTGCTTCCGTGTTCTTACTCATTTTTGTTTGCACAGGAGATCGCACCAACGGTAATTAAACCTTAACTTCATTCTGTACATGGATATTTTTTCACACACACACACGCGCACACACACACGCACGCACACACACACACACACACACACACACACACACACACACACACACACACACACACACACACACACACACACACACACACACACACACACACACACACACACACACACACACGCGCGCGCGCGCGCGCGCGCGCGCGCGCTTACACACGATTCCTTCACCCCACACGACGAGGAAGGTGGTAGCGCAAGAGAGAGCACTGAGTAGCAATTAAATTATTTATTTCCAGAGGCTGTGCACAAAGGCATAATGAACATTGCTAGATGGAAAAAAAAAGATCGACATAGTCCAAGTTCAATTCTTTTGTCGTGGCGTTAGGAGAACAATCGGCTAAGGCCCATTCTTCCTTCCTTCCTTTGTTTTTTTTATCTTGTATATAATGTTCATGATGACTTTATACACCGCCGCTGTTAATAAACGATCTGGATGTTAGTGCCGTCTATCTAGACGAGGATGGAAATCCTCGTTCTGGGCGTCACGCTGTCATAAATTTTCCTTGGCATGTACCAACCAGCCCCAAGAACAAGCAAGGGCCCCTAAACATCCTCCGAAAACGCAAACCACGAGCACGTTTCCCGTCTTTTCGGCACACATCGTGACGGCAGCAGTCTGCTCACATGACGTCATGAGGAAACAAGCTCTCGATCAGTTGCGAGATGTCTCCCAATTGCCATGCAGACGTACGCCCGCTTTGCCTTGTCTCGCACGACTATCGCGCGCGATCAACTGATTTCACTTCCGTCTTGTGCGTTTTGGACTGCGCGAGCGGGAGATAACAGCGCGTAACCGAAAGGCGCGAAATGACGTTGTCCACGTGTTTTATGAAGGAATAAGCGGCGAGGAGTAGATGGCAGCTGTAGAAAGTGTAGTGAAGGTGCGAAAGAAACAACTCTCTCGTCTTTGAACTCGATGTGATTTAGGGGCCCTTTAAGTACAGGGTCGACCACTTCTAAGGCGAACAGCTTATATAGTATTCAATCCGCTAAAACTGGCACACTAGTTCTACTTCACGGGGGAAATGTCCGTTATGTGACGTCTAGTAATGGCATCGATAAACACAATAATAATTTTACGAATTATGTATTAAGCATCAGCACGAGGTGTTCACCTAATTACATGTGGATGACTCTGTGTCATCTTATCGCTTTTAGACCTGTATCACATCCGTGTGTATAATGAGGTACGTGCTGCACCTTCTGGATCCTCCTGCATCTCCGGATTCGCAGGCGAACTTTTCTGCGTGCCGTACACATTCATCGCAACACGTGCAAACTGTGCAAACAACTCACTCATCGTGACGCCGACGTTATCCATCGAGCCAAACCCAGCTCAGGACTAGCGGCCAGCGGTCCCTCCAGCTGCTCAACCGACGTTCACGCCGTCCCACTGCCAGCACCGAGCGCCGGGCATTCCCGCGCTACTTGGCCCGGGCTCTGACACTTAACGAGGCGGTGAGAATTTTAGGCGCACGGGACGAGCGAGGGTGAGTGCGCCCCTCCCTCCCACTCCACCCCCCTCGATCTCAGGGACAGAGCGGGGCCGCCTGGTCGTTCGCCGTCGCCCGCGGTGGCGGCATCCCAGAAGTCGAGCGACCGGCTCCCCAGACCGCGGGTTGATGATTACGATGATGATTAGTGTCACTGGACCATACCCGCAACATGAGGGATATCATGAGGAGGGTTTCGAGAATTCCAATGATATCTGAGGTTTAGCGAGAGCAAGTTGATTCATACTTCATGCGAAAACAACGGGGACATAAACAGGAGGCACACAGGACAGGTGAGCGCCTGTCCTGTGTGCCTCCTGTTTATGTCCCCGTTTCTTAGCGCTCGTTTGTTTCGCATCATATCTGGCGTTTAAAGTCCCAAAAAACCATGATATGATTATGAGCAGCGGAGCGCTCCGGAAATTTCCACCATCTAGTGTTCTTTAACGTGCACTGACATCGCACAGTACACGGGCCTCTAGCATTTCGTCTCCATCTAAACGCGACCGCCGCGGCCGGGATCGAACCTGCGACCTTCGGGTCAGCAGCCGAGCAACGTAACCGCTACACCACTGCGGTGCTGGAAACGCTGTTGTTTTTCTCTGATTAGTCGTCTCCAGCGCCGCAACAAGCAAATTCAGCGCTCTTTACTGCGTATAGGTGTGCTTAATAATGAATGGTCATCGCTCGCGCTTTGGCACATCGATATTGTAAGTGTGGCCAATCCCCCTCGTGGGTATGAGCCAGTCTCCTTAAGGCAAACAAACAAACAAACAGAAGAGGAACAGGAGTATAACTGCGCGTTACTCTCTCATGCCAGAAGAGTAACATTCCACTCTCTCAGAGAAAGGTGGAGTATAAGGCACGTTCCACTGAATCCTTTCATACAGAGTTACCAATGCATTTCACTCCACCCGATGCTTTGCGAGTGTAAAGCAACGCTCTAAAGAGTAACTCGGCTTTTTTACTCCTGCGATGCCCTCGCCAGTGTTTAGAGTGCGAACGCACTGACAAGGACACAGGAAGACGACACACCGCTGGAAGCTTTCTTCTTGAGCAATCGCACAATAATTGCAGGATTGCTTTGATATATTATCTATTACTTCCTTTTATTTTTCTTTCTTATCAATAAGCATTCACATACTTATTAATAAGAAAGAAAAACATGCACAAACGGAAAGAAAAAGGGACAGCGACCGTTCTGGATGTCCCTTTTCTTTCCGTGTATGCACGTTTTTTTTCTATTTCGTTTAAGCGCTCTGAATTAAAAAATGCGTCAAAATTCAGTATTCCAACTATCCAGCAAACTGCTTTAAGCATTATTCAAGTTATCATCGACACCTTAAGGTACGAAGTCTCAGCCAATCTCCCAAAGTGGGTATGTGCCACAGTGTTGAGGAAACGAGCAAACAAACAAACCTTTCTTCCCGTGTCCTTGTCAGTGCGCTTGGCTGGTGGAAGCCCTCCTCGCGATGTGCAACCAACTAGCTCAGGCAAGCGCTATTTTCACGAGGGATTAGCCGACAGGCGGGCGGCACAAAAGGGGGGACATCGAGAGGAATAAATAGTGGTAATACAGCAGGAGGAAATTAAAGCTGGAAATCGCATTTAACTTCTTTCCACTAATGCTTAACAGTATAGACGCAAGAAGCACATGCCGTACAGCAACTAATTCAAAGCGGCAAAAAGAAGTAAAAGAAGAAATCCACGGCCTCCAATGGAACGTCCCATTTTGTCTATTTATATTCAAATGATATCGCACAACTCAAACAAAATCTACAAATCCATCGCATATCTGACCAACTCTACATATACTTATCTCTTTATTAAAGCGCCTTCATTCACTTCTGCATGTCAGTTTAGATGTAGATGTAGCACAGTGATGATGATAATGGTGCTCCTGGGATGACTGGCACCTACCCAATCAGGGCGCATGCTCCATTTTGACCACTTCTTTCTTCTCACTGGGCTGATTCTGTTGCCAACATCACATCTCTGTAGTCTATATATTTCTTCGATATTATGTTGTCGACTTCCTCACCTCTTGTTCTGTTTGACTCGTCTACCAAGTGGAACAAACACATGTTCGCGTACCCAGTGACGATGATCAACCACGCAGTGGTATGGGCCAAGACTCGGGCGGCTTGGCCCAAGTTCGTCTATACGGGCACAAAGCCAGCGGGACAAGTCTGGAAGACCAAGGCGTGGTACGACCGGGAAGACAGCAGCCAGTATCGGGAAATCAGGAGTAAGAGTCAAAAGTTTCACCTAAAATATGGTAAAACAAAAGAACCCACGCACTTTCAAAATAAATTAAATCAAACTCGTAATTTGCGTACTGACGTTGGCTGTGAGGAGCTGGGCGGCCTATCTTTCTTCTTTCTCTCTGTTTTTTCTATCTATCTATCTATCTATCTATCTATCTATCTATCTATCTATCTATCTATCTATCTATCTATCTATCTATCTATCTATCTATCTATCTATCTATCTATCTATCTATCTATCTATCTATCTGTCTATCTGTCTGTCTGTCTGTCTGTCTGTCTATCTATCTATCTATCTATCTATCTATCTATCTATCTATCTATCTATCTATCTATCTATCTATCTATCTATCTATCTATCTATCTATCTATCTATCTATCTATCTATCTATCTATCTATCTATCTATCTATCTCCTTATGTTTCCCGCTCTTTCTCTTTCTGTCTTGCTCTCTCTTTTTTTTATATCTCTTTTTGTGTATGTCTTTTTGCTGTATCTTTCTCTCTCTGTCTATTTTTTTCTTTGTCCTATCTTTTTCTGTGTTTTTTTCCCTTTCTTTCTCTCTATTTCTCTCGTTCTAGTTTTTTCTATCTCTTTGCACTGTTTCTCTCGCTCATCGGAGTGAGTGCATCCCACGCCGGAAAAATCGGCGCACGTGTTCTGGGAGCGAAGAACATGAAGAAGACGAGGAGGAGGACAAAGGGAGCGCGTGCCGGTTTATGATGATGACAATTGATAAAATGTATCGAAGTATCTTAAGATACAATTGGGAAGTATCGTATCGGATACAATATTTCCGCAAGTATTTTGTATATGTATCTCAATTACTTCTTGCCCGAGTATCTTGTATCGTATCGCGATACAATTTCAATGTATCCTTTCCCAGCCCTGCCAGAGCGCTATGAAGCTGCATCCGTGACTACACGTGCAAGCTATCTATATATGTACGCTCATGAGGCGGCGGCTAGGATCACCCAGCCAGGAATTGAGATATTGAACGACTACAGATAATAAAATTTGCGCAAGAAAATAAAGAACAAACAACGAAAAGGAAATAGAATTGAAGCAATAAGCTTCATAGAAACTTCACTGTCGCTCTTCGGCAGGTGCTCCGCTGAGGATTCAACAACGGCATTAGCAGAATCATACGAGGGCTGTTGCACACCTAGGGTAAACGGTGCAGGGGATAGGTCAGTGTGACCTTTCTGACCAAATATACATTGTTATATTTAATTATCGTACCGCGAACAGAGCCGTCCCGCACGTGTGCTGATGTGTCCCTTTCGCTCAGGGACTAAGGGTCATATTATGCACCGGTATACCACGGCTTTCTTGGTGTTTACTTTCTTTTAACTGTTAAGCTGTTAAGTTCTTAAAAGTACCCAAACTACCGAGCCTCGGCTCGGCTAACATCAAACGACCCGACCAAAACGATACGCGCTGACGGGAAAATACTCCTTATATCAGGAACTTCCACCCGTCGTTTGATATGCGTTACGATACCGCATACAACATCGCCACCAAAAACATGGTAGGTGTTTATACAAGGGTCACGTGACCTTTAGCGGGTCCCAACGCAAGAACAAATCGCGCGCCGTCCAGAAGACGAAGTATTGACGACGAGTGTCGCATAGATGCGCAGTCAGCGGATGCACCAGTCACAGCGCGGCAAATTTGACCGGGGAGGCGGGCCACACTCGTCAATCTTAGATTTCCTTGAGGCTGTGCCCGGCGACGGACAGTCTCATTCGCTGGAAGGACCCGTTGGGCGCGTCCTCGGCACGTTCCTCGACGGACGCGGAGAGTTTCTGAAGGGCGCGCCGTTCCTCCATGTCGGCGAAACAGGGCGGAGGCTTGCGACCGTCGGGAGTCGCGTCGCACACAACCTGCGGCGGCGAGGTTGTGTCGTCAAGGCGCATTAACGCTCGTTTGGCAGTGTCAGCTCTATTTAAGAGCACTCTCGAACATGCGTGCATTGTGCTATACCTGTGGGGGCGTCCATATTATCCATCGGTTCCCACGTCCCACGTCCCAAGGCTCTGCAGGACTTTATGCAAGTCCTGCAGAGCGCGTCTCTGCGCACAGCGGGCAGCTCCCACGTCGGGACAGAAAGGCAAAGCCCATCAGCCTCTTCGCGGGCCTGCTGGACAGCCCAGAGTTGGTTGGCCGGAAGTGGGCTGCGGAGAGCTGCCTCCCACCTGGCCGAGGTGGTATCGAAAGAAAAGCGCGATTCGGTGCGCCACCAGAGCATGTGTTCGAGTGGAGCTATCTCCCCACACAGGGTGCAGGCACCAGTCATGTGGCTATCAGGGTAGATCGCATGCAAGAGATGAGGATTCGGGTACGTCCTCGTTTGCAAGAGTCTGAGAGTGAGCGGCCCTGTTGAGTCGCTGGTGCGGAAGAGGATAAGCTCTACGTGCGAGGTAAAAGTGCTGAGTAATCTCGCTGTATATGGATGGAACGTCTCGGTTCACCCCGCCCCCCACGCGTCACTGCCAGGGACCTGCACGGTAGGTGAGCTAGATCTCGCGCAGCCTCGTGAGCCGACTCGTTGAGGTTGAGGGGTACCCCATTCCTCCCGCGGTTCCTGGACCGATGGACGTGGGAGACGTGGGAGCTGCCCGCTGTGCGCTGAGACGCGCTCTACAGGACTTGCATAAAGTTATCCATCCATCCATCCTCCTATCCTCAACCCCAGCCAGTCGCGATGGACTCAACTCTATAGCCTGGACGACCACAGCGACAGCTGGTGTACCTGGCTCGCACAGCAGCCAAGGCTTAAGAAGCACCGTACTAAGGGCCCCACGCGACTGACTTCAATCACTCTCAGCAAAGTTTGCTGCTGCTGCTGCTGCTGCTGCTGCTGCTGCTGCTACTACTACTACTACTTCTACTGCTACCACTACCACTGGTACTCCTACAACAACAACCACTACTGCAGTATAGAGTAGTTTATTAGTAGTAGTAAGCTACTACTATTACTGCATGGTGCACTGCTAATACTGCTCGATCGGAGTATATTCCCGCGCCCGCTTCACTAACAAAGGTGCATGAAAACTTACACTGCATTTGAAATGTTAGTTGACGCTCTTCGTCTAGTCTGACTACATACACCTACTGACAGTTTCTTCTTCTTTCTTTTGTTTTTATATTAGCGTGATTTTAATTTCACACGAGCATCTCACTACGAAGCTGACACACGTAATTTCCTAAAGCGCAGCACAAGTGCTCCGAGATCACAGGGACGGCGCGTTGCTCAGCATCGGAGATCTCGGAGGCTCCCAATGCTGCTCGGCTCCGCGCTCAACGCCACTCGAAAGACGGCACAGATTGAAAAGTGCTCAAGTATCATCTCGAAGCGAGGAGTCGCTAACCTGTAGGAGGTCTGTCTGCGCCATGGCCTGCTGTTCGTCGTTGTGCACGCCGTTGATGACGATCCAGGGCACGTAGTGGTGCGGGGGATCAAGATTCCACGTGCGCTCGCCCATCTCGTCCTGCACATATTGCCCGTCATATTATCACACTCTTTTCAGAAGACACACGGTGCGAAAGAGCCGGTGTCCAATAAGACTTGCGACGCGTGCGAAAGGTGCAGTCGAACTCTGCGACAGGTTGTTGTACGATGGATCGCGTGTTGAATTGCGCAACATGTCTCCTGCTTGTTGACGCGAGACCACGCGCATAAAAAGGGGGACGGGGGCTGTGCTACCCTAATCATCTATAGGGGGGACGCCAAGTAAGCCTCATATCTTTACTCAGTCATACCTTTCCAGTTAATGGTGCAAGGTTATGACCATGCAGATTTCTGACGATAATGGTGGCCGAGGACTCCCGATGTTGCATTCCAAGAACGGTCTATATCTTCTCATCTCTACCCCCGGAAACCCAGAGACCAAAGGCTGACCGTGAGAAGGATGTCATCGCCTCATTTCATTGTTGTATCCATTGCGAAGCTTTTCGTTTGGAAACTAGATCAAGCGAGTGGGGGGAGGGGGGCTGCGGTGAAATTTGGCCCTCTCTAATGGACAACCCCGCGCACTCCTATGGTCACACACTATTGGGAGCTGCTCCAGATCGGACAGTAGTTGTCTTGCTAGATGCTCTTGTCGGTACAAATGCGCGGCAGGCCCATCGATCACCGTTACAGACCGCTCGACATTTGCTGGGTGCGACTGTGGGTACGACTTTCTCATGTACGGCTTTTGACGATGTGTTGTGCGCTATACTGTTGACACGACTGTCGTCGGTATTGCGGCTATGCGACAGTCCGTATCCCTAGAGGTTTCTAAAAAGGTTCTGACAAGCATATATAGCGTGCGCAAGATCCTCTATTAGGGGGGGTGGGGGTGGGGGGAGTCAATTGGGGCAGAGTTTGGAAGTAAACAGTTGTTGAAATCGCCAGGGGGTTCTCAGCCCCCATTATCGTCGAAAACTTGCATGACCATGACTATGCACTTTAAACAATGACGGGACTTGTCCGATTGAGCGGCGAAGGTATGGGACTGACTTGGCGCCCCCCTGAGATGATTAGGGGGAGCCCTCCGCCTCCTCCCGGCTCTTCCTTTGCGCACGCTTACGCAGACATATAACCTGTTAAGCCAGAAGTCTCAAACGCACGGCCCACGGACACCTCGCTAGCGGACCCCCGCGCATGTGGCGGTTTTCCTACCATATTTTTTTTCCTCAATAAGTTTGTTCATCAGCTACGTGGACGCGATTGGTCTCAATCATTTTTTTTTTCTTGAGACACCCCATGCGGCCACCATGCTGTAAAGCATAACCGTGGGACAAAAACTCTACATTTCAGAATCGGCGTCCAGGCTGCAGTCATTCCGGAGATCGGTATAGATATGTTTCTCGAAACCTTGCATCAAATCACCTTCAGAAGTAGAAACGCCTGCTTTCAAATGGCAACGTTAGCTGACATTTTGTCCAAGTTCCGCCTCCCCTCACCCTTCTGCTCCAACCTTCTTCACTGTCCCTAAATTTCGTGACTGCGGCCCGCTAGCTGAGGTGAGATTGAGACCGCTGTGTAGCCATTATATCCATGGCCTCAGATAATACTGGGCGTGGGCTCCGCGATTAGAAGCCACTTACTGGGCCGCACACTGAAAGCATACCTGCAGCACGCGTCCCTTGCCACCGTTGGCGCACCGCTGGATGGCGTTCCAGTTGCGCGCGATGCCCCGGGCGCACTCCCTGCCCGCCTGGTGAGGGCGCTCGGCCAGCGACATGCACGTGACGAAGGCGAGCGACAGGATGGTGTCGTTGAAGATGTTCGCCGCGCAAGTCTGCACCACGTTGCCGAAGCACTCGTCGGGCCCATGCTGGCAGCTGTACTTGTAGTCGGGCTCCTGGCGGCGGCCAACGGCGAAGCGCTCTCCGCGAGAGTTACTGGGAAGACGCGTTTACACGCGCTGTACAATAACGAACCGCGTTTCCGCAGAAGTTAAAATTTCTTTGTGTTTCAGCGCAAAGAAATACGACGACGCGAAAGAACACACGAGGACACAGCGCTTCTTGTCTTCCTTTGCGTCTTCAAGTTCCAGCCTTGAAGAAGACAAGTCCACTTGTCGAAACGTCCGCTCGAGCACCCACTCCCTGTATACGAATTTTTTCATTGCGTCTATGTGTTTCTTTGCGCTAACACATAAGAAATGCAGTACCAACTAACCCATCAGCCGGTTTTTATTGACGCTTAAATGGACACTAAAGAGAAAAATGAATTGTCTCATATTAGTAAATTACTCTTTAACAATTCCAAAATCACCACGCTTGACGCGAGAAGACGCTTGGTAATCGAGAAAACGCGGGTGGCGACGCCACTTTGAAATTCCCGCACCAAACGTCGTGACGTCATAGATTTTGACGGCATCTACTAGGTCCTACGTAATCCATAATCAGTAAAAATGAAGTACATTGTCCTCTGAGGGGGCCACTTAACATGCCAAGTTTCAGAAAATTTCGTGGAGCCAATGAGGCCAAAGTGCGAAAAATACACTTTGAAATCCCTGACGTCACGCGCGGAGAATTTCGGCGCGAATTTTACAATGAAACGTTGACCTTGATTTTCTCCTCTATTAATCATGGTGAAATTAACGAAGAATTCTCAGAATACAATTTATCAATCTAAACCTATTCATTGCTTCACTTTAGTGTCGCTTTAAAATTATTAGCATTTCCCTGAATGCAAGTTCGAATCGGGAAGTGGAAGTGCACTGAGCCACCACGTCCGCGCATGCCACCGAATTTCACTCTATTACTTCTAAAATGTGCTGTGGTAAGACATCGAGAGCCTCGTGAAATAAGGCCACAACACGAACGTGCCTCCGTGTTCGTTAGAAGTATGTATTCGTTGCATGTTGGTATCGGTACGCAACATAGGATATATCCTTCGTTATATCCAATAATTTGTTATATCGGGGTAATTGCTCTAGAAAAGACAGGGTGGTGGTTACGGTTGTACTGCATACTTTCTGTATTGGCAGTGCCTCCAGTAGGTGGTCAAACAAGGATCTTATTCCTCGACTCCAATGTAACCACGTTTTATACGTTTCGTATAAAACGTGGTTACACTGCGCATAGTTGGAGAAACCAAATTTCGTTTTGATGTTCTTTCTGGCATACCAAGGCTCGTCGTAGCGATAAGAATGCATGGCCTATCTCAAACTCTCGATGCGCGCAGAAAACGTTGCCCTAGATCTCTTTCTCGCAGAAGGCCTTCTTCACAGAACACCACATTCAATCCGACAAGAACACGGCCAATCTTGACTTCGTAAACGTCGCGGTCGTATGTGAGATCTGCTGAGTTGGCCAGAATCTCTGGTTCACATACGGCTTTTCTTGCTGCTGCTCCTTGAAGGCGTTGCCGAACGGCACGAGCTGGACGTCCATGAGGTAGCCGACGCGCACGTACGTCGGCCACAGCTGCTCGGTGATGAACGCGATGCTGTACGGGCAGAGCGACTCGTAGTACAGCTGGATGCGCGCCGTCTTGGGAATTTGCGAGAAGTCGACGCGACGCCGGCGCACGAAGCCCTGCATCGCGCGCCCGCAGCAGGCGACCGCGGACAGCACCGCTAGCCATAGCAGAAGCCGCGACGTCCGCACGACGCCGACGCCGCCGCCTTGATCGCGCAAACGCGGAGCCATGACGACAGCCACGCCACCACCAACTTTGTCATCGGGCAGCTCCTCAGTGGGGCGGTCGCCGCACCACGATGATGGGTCGTGCGACCGTTCGCCTCCTCCGGTATGGCGGCTACCGCAGAGCGGCTTGCGACGAGGCCCGCCGAGCGTGTTGTCCTGTACCCGCAGGTCCCAGCGCTGCTTGGCACTCCATGCGTGAATGTCGTTGTCGGTGCGGCTTGTGGGTCGCTGTTCTTGTTGTTGTCCTTTGAGCATGGCTCATACCCAATGCAGGGGATTGGCCTAGTAGTGGGTACATTCTTCTATTATATTCTGTAGTGTAACATTCCTAGATGGATGGATGAATAAACTTTATTTTGGTCCCTCGGAATGCGCCCTAGCACGTTGCGGGCCGCTCCCACGTCGGAACAGAAAGACTAAGTCTCTCTGCTGCTTCGCGGGCCCGTTAGACTGCCCATAGCTGCTCTTCGAGCCCGGAGCTGGTAATAGCAGCCTCCCATTTTGATGGCGCGATGAAGCACCAATTATCAATACTGAAATATCGTTACGTTGTCGTGATGGTGAAGAAAAGCAGCGCACAGTCGGTAAAGATAAATTGTTTTATTGGGCAAACTTGTGCCCAGTAAAGGAAATACTCAGAGTACAAGCGACACTCGCTGTACAAAGATAACGGCGAGCACAGACGTCGGGCGTCGACTAATCCCCTCATCTATGAAATGCGTCGGCCTTTTATACATGACTTATCGAACCGTCCAGCGTTATCGTTGGCGCTCGCGTTATAGATCTGGAATAAGCTTGGTCACTCGCGGCATGCGCGTAATCTTGACAGAACAGTGTGAAACAATCGCGAAGTTTCTAAACATTGCGGCGCCGACTGCGACGAGTGGTGGTAACGGTTTTTGTGAGTGAAACCCGATCACATCAAATGTAAAGAAATAAGCGCGCGTGGCAATATCTAAAGCCGGAGAATTTAGCGAGATATTCTTTTAGTCGCAGTGATGAATTCCTCAATGGCGAAGAAAACATCCCTGCGGTTGTATCCCATGGAGAGTAGCGGCCACAAAAGAAAGAATAGGCGGTTCTGATAATTCCAGGCCCAGGTTTCGGAGAGGTACCCGCCACGGAGGTCTAGTGGTACGGTGCTCGACTGCTGACCAGAAGGTCGCGGGACAGAATCCCGGCCGCGGCCGCCGCATTTTCGACAGAGGCGATAGGCCCGCGTACTTTCACGTAAAAAAAAAAAAAAAACCCGGATGGTCGAAATTTCCGGAGCCCTCCACTACGGCGTCCATCGCAATCATATCGTGGTTTTTCGACGTTAAACCCCAACAATTATTAGCTTTCGACGAGGTGGTACTATTATTCTTTTCCTCATTGTCGTGAGCCGGCGACAGGATAGGAAGAGTCCTCTCCTTCCGATTACAGAAGAGGCACAGAGGGCAAGTCACTAAACCCGATCAAATGCAAGTAAAAATTGAGGGAGGGAACTTATGCGTTGCGATCTGACTATGTTTGCTTTTTTTTTTTCGGGGGGGGGGGGGAGGGCATGGGGGAGGAGGGCAGGTGAACATTAGGAGGGTGTTACCGCCAGTATAAATGTTTGCCAGTATAAATGCAGGCCCTTGTTTACACCTTCACTCACGAGCGTTCTCGCGCTACCTGAGGGGAAACGTCCGCTCTGCTTGTATCCAGAGTAAGCGCATTTCATATGGGGTACAATGGCCACCTGAAATGGAGCTAAACCTGGTAAAAGATAGTTAATCCCGCAAGAAAGATTTGTCAGCGCTACCTTCGTTTATGAAGTGCGAACAAACGTTTATTTGCTATGACCATGCGTCCAGGATGTTGTCCTGAAGAGTATCGACACACATCTTGGCATTACCACAGCTACCCGCTGTCATACTACCCCGGCCCATATAAGCAGGGCACTAAGTATATATCGCAAGTCGTATCACCTGGCGTTGCAGTGCCCAAAGTAATGGATGGCGGCGCAAATAATGCGCAGAATAATATCTAGGGAACAATACGAACAAAGAAACGCGCGTGAGAGTCCACAGTTTGCTTTGTTTCGTGTTGCGTTCACTCAAAGAAAAGCCTGCAGGCACTCACGTGCTATCTAAATCATAACTGATGATTGGCAGGGCGCTAAACTGGCTCCCGGTAAACACCGCCGAGGTTGTTCTTTGACGAACCGACCTCGGTCCCTGCACGTTGCGGTCTAAACGTCGTGCACGAGGACCATGGAGAAAACGGCAAAGTTCACGAATTATACAGACGCACCCTACTGCGCCTTCATTTTGTTTTTTACGCCGTTTGGCGGTTACTGTACCACGAACATATTCTTATCTATTGAATGTATCCCTTCTTTCGATCCATTCCATTCCCTTATGCCATATCCTTTCCTGAGCTCATACAAACTTGCCCTACGACACGACCTCATTATCCCCGTGACTTCATGATGAGCGATTCCTTTCCCCTGAACGAGCCCTAGGTGTCTTCAGGGAGCGTGAGGTCCTGACCATATTCCCGCATAAGAAGTTGCAATTATTCTTCATCAGTGTGTTTTTCCACACAAGGTCGTTAGGTATCCGTCAGCGCGTCATCTAAGATGTCTAGGCCCCTTTAAATGCGTCAGAAAGACAAAACACGTAATGAATGCAAAGGAAAAGCACACAAAACTTGTTCGCGCGTCTCTCTCCCCGTTCACGTCCGCTGCACGTTGGTTTCGTTCGCCGTCGCCCCCGTCAGTGCCGCTTCGGTGACGTTCAACCCTCGCAAGCCAAGCTGTCCCTCAGAAGAAGTGGCGTCCACCTCCGACCGCTGGGACCGCTGGCCCGGAACGCAAGCGCGCGGCACGGGATCGGCGAACATGGAACAGACCAGTCCTAAAAAGTCCGAGACCGCCCGCTTCTGGACGTCCTCGTCCTGCTTCCCGTTGACGACGACGAACGGGACGTACTGCACCGCGGGCCGGTGGGACGCCGTCTTGCGGCCCATCTTCAGCAGGAGCCGAGGTCCCGCTCGCGTCGACGTGCAGTGTTCAAGCGCCGACCAGCTGACGCCGACCCGCGACGAGCACGACTTGGCCACCTTGTGCGGAGTCGGCGACGACTCCATGCAGACGACGAACGCGAGCAGCTGGTAGGTGCCCCTGTAGAGCGACACAGCGCACGCCTGGATCATGTTGGCGACGCACTCGTTGTGGCCGTGCTGGCACGTGATCTCGGTCCTCTTGCGCCCGTCGGCGCCCACGGCCTCTTTCTTCAGGGCCATGCCGTAGGGCACGAGGTTGACGTTGAGCCGGTCGCTGAGCTTCAGGTAGGTCGGCCACAGCTGCGTCGTGATGAACTTGCGGCTGTACGGGCAGTGGGTCTCGTAGAATAGCTTGACCCTGACGCGATGCGACGGTCGGCCGCCGCCTCCGGAGGCGGCGTCGACGTCCGCGTAGGCGACCGCGGCCAGCTGACACAAGAGGCAGAGGGCGAGCACCGGAACGAACCACCGAGACGTCATGTTTCGTCGTCGTCTTTCTTTTTTTCTCAGAGCCGCATGCCTGCACGCGCTGGATACGGAATGGTTGTTCCATGGGCGACCCACGGTTCAGATCGAGTTTCGAATACTGAAAAATCGGGCGTCCGTGTCGACACATTTCGCTGCCCAACTAGAAATCACCTCATAGCGCCCACATAATTCTCTCCGCAATGCTGATTCTGCGGAGAACCAGGGTCGATCCTCTCGACATACAGTACTGCAGACAATCCCCATTGAAGCTCCCCAGCCCATAGCACACCAATGAGCTTTCGTGTAGAGACTTGGCCAGCTCTTACATTGTAGGTCAGCTTAAGGCTGATCGCGAGGGACCAGGAAGCGGTCCAAGCTCAAAGAACTCTGCATTCAGGACGCCTTTCGGCAGCTAGACTTCCAAAATAAGGATGTTTATTATCTCTCTCTCTTTCTCTCTCTCTCCGCATGTACTCACAATTATTGCTGTTTCATGACGTGGCAGGTGACTAATACGAAAGTTGTGGGTTCTGGCCCTACCGACGAAGGGGTGTTTTTTCGTCCACTTTAATTCATTTAAATTTATGTCATTTAATAATTGTTGAGGTTTAACGTCCCAAAACCACGATTTGATTATGAGAGACGCCGTAGTGTAGGGCTCCGGAAACTCTGACCACCTAGCGTTCTTTAACGTGCACCCAAATCTAAGTACACGGGCCTCAAGCATCTTCACCTCCATCGAAAATGCGGCCGCCGCGGCCGGGATTCGATCCCGCGATCTGCGGGCCAGCAGTCGAGCACCATAATCACTACCACTATGGCGGGCCAATTTATGTCATAATTAATACAGTACAGTTAATAACAACCAATATTATCCCCTATCCCCTATGCTTTCAATATCAAAGTGTCTGTTCGATTAACTTGGTAGCGAATCCAGTCGAATATTTTTAACACGAAAGTGTTTTATGCCGGGGTCCACCACGGCTCCACTGACGTATTTCCGTAACGGATATGGCATTGTAAAATATAAAGACTAACAGATGGTAAAGAGAAAACTAGAAGAAAAAGTTCCGTCACCGGGAGTCGAACTTACGACCCCTCGCTCCGCAGCGCGCGGCGCGAAACGATTAGGCCACAGACGGCACGTACTTCACCATGCTAACGGCGAGCTATTTATATAGTACACCATTTGCCGGTGGCGGTACTCAGAGATCGGTTGCACATCAGCGTGTTTTCATTATCACTAGCGAGGTGGCGCGAAGGGCTCGAAGAGCGCGCTTTAAAGATCGCCGTCCCACGCTTCACGATGAGTGCGCGCCTCTACAGGGCGTGGTCGCTCGTGCGCGCGCTTATCTCGTGATGGCGGTGGTTTGTACGTCTTGTGCTCTCTCCGCAAGTTTGCGTTGAGAGCACAAAGGTCACTTCGCTCACTACAGCGGCCGCTTTAGCGAAAGGCGCGCGCTGCTCACACAAAAAAATTGGCCGCGTATCTGCGTGCTTCGCGGCAAATGTCTTATAAAGACGATAGAATAGGCGCTTCGTGAGATATGGACGCCATCTGGCAATACGGTGCTGTGTTGCGGGTTGGTAGTCCCGGCGCAGCAGCAGGCGAAGACCGGCGGTGACCAACGCGACCGGCGGGGACGCCAGCCAGCCCGAACACGCGGTTTGGCGCGAAGCGCTGAAGCAGAAGAAACGTCTGCACTCAACGAGTACTCTCCACACACTTTTATTTACACGTCGCCTGGGTAAAACAGGAATGCCAGAGCGGCGCCCACAACCGGCAGCCTGAAGGCCGCCCACAACGCAGCTTAACGAGTACTCTCCACACACTCTTTTATTTACACGTCGCCTGGGTAAAACAGGAATGCCAGAGCGGCGCCCACAACCGGCAGCCTGAAGGCCGCCCACAACGCTGCTTTTTCGTTTTTTAAATATTTTTTTTACCTTTTTGGCCTTCTTAAAAATAATGTTTTTCACCACCACCCCATGACATTCGTACAGTGCAATACAGAACCGGAACCGAAACACAACAATGAGCTCGTGCAGAGGGCACGGAGGAAGGCAAGTTTTAGCGCAGTCGCATTTTCAGCGAAGCTTAAGAAACTAGGGTCTTTAAAATTACGTATGTATGCATTTTCTATTAAAGGAACACACCACCTAATACTTACCTAGTGATGTTGCGCCTCAGATATGCGTGATATTTAATTTTTGATCGACAACGTTCACAAGTATGAACAGCCGTATCAGTTCCAAGACGGCTGGCCCTTGGGCAAGTGGTTCAACTTTGGCCGAGTGGCTGAATCGAGGGACGTGCCGACAAACAGAAAGACAGACCAAAATTTCTCCGTTTAAGTATCCCAAGAAAGACTATCGTCTTTAATAAGTTACAACTGTGTGACAGTTCGCGCTCATCCTGTGTATGTTCGTTCCGTGCGTCCTTTCTGCTTGAGCAGCGCGTTGCAAGTTTCGAGCTGCTTGCCGTTCTTCGCGTGACATTACAATTTGTTGCTATAGCATTCATTCCTTCGCCCTTGGGGCGAAAGAATGCCCAACAAACGCTCAACTACGTTTGTGAAGACACGTTTCACTTTCGGGTTATACCGATTCATATGACAGAGGGATCAGCCATGTTTTTTTCGAATACTTTCGAATGCGAATAGTACAACTGACTTTTGCAAAAAGAAAAATGTTTTTCTTCACCAACCAGACACGAAAATGTAAGCTCAGCAAATAACGTACAGGAAATTCATGCATACAACACTATTGCTTTACAGCACCACGTATGCACTTATTTAGTGTGGTCACGAAGAATGAATAGCTGCTTGGTACATATTATGCACTCATACATAACGTGTTCAAATTTTATGTGCGATGTACAGTCGTTTTTTTTCTGGTTTTTGATACCTTTTTTTGTATAGAATGTCGCGACTGTAGAGCCCCCCTTACACAATGCCCAACGGGCCTGTAAATATTTCAAATAAAAAAATACGTTCGGGAAGCAGTGACACCGTTGTGCATGCCACACAATTCCTTCAGAGAACGGAAACAGTCCCTCACTAGACACACTAGTGCTCATGTGGTAATCCTGTCGTCATAGTTTAATGCCATAAGCATGCTTTCTCAATTGTGAGTAGCAATGACAAGTTACCGGCACGATGTTCATTGCAGGCGTTCATCTAAGGACTACCCAGAAAAATGCTTGGTTTCCTTATTTTTCAATGGCTACCTTTTTGTTTCGGTAGTTTTGTTCAGTATAATTTCGGCACTCTGTTGCAACAAAGTACTTGGCCTCATACACAATGCCATGCTCTTGCTACTACACTTCAATACTGGACCAACATTTTCAAAGCGCACCACGGCGTGGGGGTATGTGGCAACTGAAACTCGTTTATAGTATTTTTATGCATGTAATTTTGCAAGATTTAGCACAGGTAATGTAATTTTTTTGCGCTGATTTCAATACTTGTTATGAAGTATCGTGGTGATTCGAATATTTCGAATAGTAAAAGTGCCTTGCCAATCGAATCGAATAAACGGAGTTTCGAATATTCGCACACCGCTACTTTCTTACTGAAATGTCCGATTTCATATCCTATAGCGCCTCTATATCAGTCCGACTACTTCCGTGCTTGGGCAGTTGAGAATGTCGACAGAGCGATATATACTGTAGTGACGTCCGTTTCTTTCTTTCTTTTTTCTAACACGTGTTCTCCAACCTGACATTAGATCTGTTGTCTGACCTTTCGCCGCAAGTCCAGCTGTTGACCGCACGGTCCCTGAGGCGTCCTTTTTCTTTTCCTTCGTCAATTGCTCTTTATTTTTATTTCTTTGTTTTTCATTTCTCAACTCGCGTAAACGTCCACCGTCGACGGCATTAAAATCCTCTCTTCCTGTATATATACTGCGAAAGAATTTGCGGTGGAATATTTGCTGCGACTACGATTAAAAAAAAAGAAGAAACAATGTTAACTGAAGAAAGAGTATAAGCGAGGGAATTGAGAAAACGCAGGGAGATTCCGCACAAAGGTTATCCAGAGGTAATTGCAGTTGGCTGTACCAGCTGCTCGATGTGCAGGTTAAAACACAGAACGAGAAATATAACGAATAGTTGCCAACGGATATTCGAGGGAACGAGCTAAACGTGTGAACGTATAGGCTTGTGTAGCCATGGCCTCACCGCCCTCCCTTGCCCCTGCCCACTACCATAAACAGGTCCTAAGTAAACATTTAATTACATTAACTTCGATAAAGAATTAATGTGACGTTTACGCAGTTATCGCTCGCGTAGAGATCCGCGCATGAACCTGATTGACGGGTGGATCTGCCATTCCTGAGCATGCGCAGATGAGTCCTGCGTCTACGCCTCACCTTCTTTCATAATGCATTGTTCTCCATTTCGTTGTGATTTTGTGCGCGCATGTTAGCCAGGAACGTTACCTGGCCTGTGTGAACGTTTGCGCGCGCAACATTCAAGAACGCGCAGACTTAGCGTTACAATCACGCGCATATCGACTGATTAGAACCAATCCAGGTCGAAACATGGCTTTCAGTGTCCCGAAGCAACACTAGGGCTGTGAGAAACCCGCAGTATATAGGTTGTAACCGAGTATATCCAACGTTAAGCCAAAAGTAGAAAACATTGGCCAGCGTTGGTATCTTGCGTCCACGGGCCTCACTCAAGTCCGCAACGGCTCCGTAAGAAAGTTTTCCTTCTAAAATTAATTAATCTTCTTACTTATATTTCATATAGATACTGGCTTTATATGTCAGTTATTACGTTGTACTTTACCTCCCTGGTGGTTATTATTTTCCCAGTCAAGCTTTGAAAATCGTTTTTATGTTTATTTTTTTTAAACCCAGGCCTGCTTCAGAAACCCCAGTTTACATCACAGATTGCTTCGCGCTAAAAGACGAAAAAATATTCTCGCGTGCGACAAGAAAAATCCCGGCGCGCATGCGCAGTGGGTTATTTGTTTAGCCACTACGGTGCCGATGCCATCATCTTCTTTATTACAGTATGTAAAAATGCATCAGAGAGGTAATTATGTAGGAATAATGCAACACAACCAACTTCAAGTACAATGACGTACTTGAAGTTGTAAAAGGGGTGAGACCATGGTCAAGCGTTCCTCGCTTTTAGTCTCCCACCTTCCATCAAGCTTAACTGTATTGATGGGAATTAAAATTATTATTATTATTATTATTATTATTATTATTATTATTATTATTATTATTATTATTATTATTATTATTATTATTATTATTATTATTATTATTAAGTAGTCATAGCAACTAGACGTACATATAGTAACAACAGAAGCAAAATGGTGGGCATCTGAGACGTGTTGAACCGTTCGTATTAAACGACGACAAAAAAGCATCCTTTATAATAAAAAAAACTGGCAGGTTGTATCAGGCTATTAAGGCGAAAGCCTTAGATGCCTCATCAAACACATAAAGTGACCGTCGGCGTCATCACTAGTGAGGCAAGAAATCATCATCATGACTGCACCATATGACGTCATCAGTACGTCACAGGTCGCCAAATTTTGTGGCGTCATCACGACGTCACTTTGACATCACATAACGTGACGACATATGATAACGCAATCGCGTGACATCCGCGGTTGGTCAAAGGTGGGCCGATCTCGGAGGCACCGCAGTACCACGTTGGATGAAGAAAGCTTTCGCGGGATAAATGCAGTCCGACTAAGAAGAAGCCGGCTTTCGGCTTCCAGTCGTCTTAGGCAAATGCATAAGGGATCAAATGACCTTTTTGATAATAGGTACTCGGTATTTACTTTTGGTGTTCAATAGAGGCTATAGGAACTCGGTGACTGGGGAATTACCGTGGTTAAATGACTGCAAACTGCGGGAACTTGTTGGCGTAGTAATACAAAATTGACCTTGCGTATTGCATTTTACGCCAGAGTAAAATATGCAGTAGTCGGTGTAGTTACGCATTCGGTAGCAATGTACACAATACCCTTTTTTTTTCACCTTATTTTGAGCAAACGTGTCATAACAAAAGAGAGAGAGAGAGAGAGAGAGAGAGAGAGAGAAGAATAAGAAGAAGAGGAGGAGGAGGAAAAAGAAGACAGCACGGCAGCGTGAGCTGAGGTTAACCCGTTCAAGGGACACCAAAGAGGAAAACGATTTTTGTCGCATTAGCAAATTTTACGATACCAAAAAACACCACGCTTGCCGCGAGAAGACGCTTGGTAAGCGAGCAAACGAACAAAACGAAAATGCAGGTAGCGACGCCGTATTGAAGTAGCCGCACCAATGGCCCTGACGTCATAGATTTTGATGGCGTCTATTAGGGCTACGTATTTACTGATCGGTAAAAATAAAGTACATTGTGTTCCGAGGGAGCCGGAGACTTAACATATACCAAGTTTCGGGAAATCTCGTTCAGCCAACGTGGCCAATGAAATACGAAAAAAAAGAACACACACACAATTCGAAATCTGCGACGTCACCATCGTAGATTTCGGCGGGGAAATTTAAAAGTGAGACTTCTTACACTGATTTTCAGATATAGTAATAAACTTATGGGGTTGAAATTAACGACTCTAGACCTTTCGAAGTATAATTTATCATTCTAAATTTACACCAATTTATCGTTTCACGTTAGTGTCCCTTTCATACACGTGTACGAAGGATGTGCGGTAAAAAAAAACTAATTTGATTATTATTTTTATTTTGCATATTTAGCGCGATTAAGAACAGGCATGCATGCATAAAAAAATGAGCTAAAATTTGTGCATTTCTAGGTCATGGTTGTGTACGGAAGTGTGACCTCTGGACATTATGTCAACTACAAGAACGAAACAACGATTGTTTCAAGTACCTCGTTATAACGAACACTGTTATAGCGAATTATCGGTTATAATGAACTAAGCTCGAACTTTGGTTGGTCACGCTTTATTTGAGTGACACTTATTATTTTTATAAAGAAACCAAAAACGCGAGAGCTGCCGCGATATCGGCTGTAACGAAGAAATACTTTAGTTCGCGTAAGGCTGAAAACATGAGAGGTAGCATAAAATGCAAAATAAATATTGAAAGACAATTTCTAATCAAATGTTCTAATCAAATTCACAAAACATGTTCTAATCAAATTCACAACCACATCCTTCTTCAAATTAATATCAATGCAGGCCTGTTTTGTCAAACGAACTTTGTTCCGGTGCAATTTCATATTCTGATGTTCCGGTCTTTTTAGTTTGAAATGCAACAAGGAGAGCACGTAAGGATTACCTCGCTTATAGTGAGTTTCAAGCCTATAGTAATGCACTTCTGAATATAGGAGTATTGCGCGAGGCAGATTGCCGATTCGTTAGAGCCGATCTTTATATTTACTGTTACAACGAATATCGGATATAACGAACTAATTCATGATCCCGGCGCTACTTCGCCATAATGAGATTCGACTGTACATGCGGCGCATCTGGACGATCTTGTGACCAGTCTGGTCACAAGATCGTCCAAGCCATTGTTCTTTTTTAATTGTGTTTCTGTAAACATGGTTGCCATCCTTGTTTAAATGCTATTATATATACTGAAGAGAAATGTCAAGCTATAAGCCGGGTATGCTGAACGCACTTTAGAATTACCAGGTATAGGTCAGTCTCAAAATATGCGGCATCTCATTTAAGTGAGAACGAAAGCGAAAATTAATTCCTTGTGGTCCGTCGACATTTTCAACAGTATACCCGGAACAGGTCGCTGTGACGTCACGGCTTTAGAGAGCGCTCCGTGGAACGCAGTAAAGCTGTTCGCTATATGCAAAGGATTACGCACTGAATTATACGGAGCATGCAACGAAGAAAAACTTACAGGGTCCCTAATGCGTTCGCCTAAGGTGACTCGAAGGCGAAAGCCTACCCGCCACAGTGGTCTGGTGCTTATGGTGCTCGACCGCTGACCCGAAGGTCGCGGGATCGAATCTAGGCCGCGGCGGCCGCATTTCGATGTAGGCGAAAATGCTAGAGGCCCGTGTACTTAGATTTAGGCCGCCTTAAAGAATCCCAGGTAGTCGAAATTTCCGGAGCCCTCCACTACGGCGTCCCTCATAATCATATCTTTTCGGGACGTAAAACCCCAACAATTTTAGAATAACAGAGAGCTGAGCTAGTTGGTAAGTATTCATTCTAAAAAGACAGGGCGTGCAAACACGGACACAAAAAGAAGTCAGGCGTTTGTGGTGTCCTCACTTCTTTCTTGTGTCCGTGTTTGCACGCCCTGTCTTTTTAGAACCCAACAATTTATTATTATATTAGAATAATGTCCACGCGACTGGCCTCTCATTCATCGCACATGCTTATGCCTAAGATGCAAATATAAGTGCAATCAAACCCTTAACTTTGCTACGTTGAAAGACAGAATATGAGGCTTTAGATATACCATGATTTCGGTCGTTTCTACACACACAATGACGTCATCGCATTTCTCGGCTACTGCCAAATTTATTTACATCTTAATATGCGTACAACCAATCAAAGCAGACGACGTTGGCAAGGCGGGGGAAATGGCACGTCACACGCAAACGGTGACGCAGACGTCAGGAGAATTTTATATAGAATCAGTGACGAGCCGGTGACATTTTTTCTCTCTCTTCCACTGCTCTCTCTCTTTCCCACTACGGACCGGAGCGGTCATAACCCTTCCTGCAAACGTGGCAGCCAGCAGCTCTAAGTTTCCCTTTACGCCATGTTGCAAAGGGAGCTAAATTTATAGCCTCCTCACAAAAGCTTATTCTGACAGTGTGTTGAAGTCTGTATATAGGGAGTCTATATACAACCTGTAGAAGCAAGACCTTATCTTTCATCTAGCAATCCTTTCGAAAGCGAACAGTCGATACTAGAACCAATGTTTTATTTAATTGTTAACGATTTTTGAGTGCGACAGCATACAGACGTTACAAAGAAAAGGTCGACAAGAAAACCAATTGGTCTACGCGAAGTCAGCAGACCATCTAAACTTTTAACAGTCAGCTTTAACTAGCAATCTTTTCGAAAGCGTGCAGTCAACACCAGAACCAAGAATTTATCGAACTGTTAATGACTTTTGAGCACGACAGCATACAGATGTTACAGAAAAATATTCAATAAAAAACAAATTGGTGCACGCAAAGTCGACAGATCATCTAAACTTATAATAGTAAGCTTTAACGAATCAGTAGCCAAACATATAAAATTTTCTCATGTAAGTATGAACACAGATGACCGGGAACTCTTTTAAGTATTCGCCTATGGCCGTGTTAACTGCATGTTAACAGTACTGAGTTCTAGTCACTGTTTCGCGCGCAGAGCTATCGACGGTGTTGGTGCTTGAATTATTTTCGCTTTGCGTCTTTTTATTATGCGTCGTTTTTCGAAAGTGGTACAGTCGTACAGTTTTTTTTTGTTATGTTAGCACTTTGAGCTCAGCTTTTATTTCTATCGTTGTGCAGTCACGGAACACAGTCATCTCTTTCAGAACGAAGTATCAGTCTAAATATGCAAATTTCATGAAACTTGCATGCATGAAAGAACATGCTTTAAATGTATGAATGAAACCTGAAACTAACCACTGGTTAGTGCACACCAATGACTTGCCGTTCACCGTGACTAAGATGCGATACAGCGAAGGAGCCAATTGAGTGTCACAACCTGCCCTTTTCACGATGCCACGGCGCATGCGCCCTTCCCCCAGCGGAAAAGTCGCGAAACGCCTCTTGATCTCGGAGGCTTTCGTTCTGGCGATACCGGTTGTCCCGGCCCCTACCGAAACGGCAGAAAGCACAGGAAAATGAAAAAGGCAGATTCCGACACCGATAAGGTTTTTCACCACGTATAACTACCCTTCACAACAATACGCAGCTAAATATAGCTAACGTTAGCTACGAAACCAATATTTAGCTTGACGGTGCGTGTGTGCAACAAACAACTGAAATTTCGCGTTTCGAAAACACATCGTTACTCGTGGTGCAATGATTCCGTGTGTGTTCCTCGACATTATATGCTGCGGAAAGTATAATGTTATAGTTAAAGCTATGGAATCAATGTAGATTTCATAATAACCATACGAAACACGTAGGAAGTGAATCAGTGGATCGAGCTTCCGCGACCATCATCACGGAGCAAAAATAACCCGCTCCACAGCGCTAGTATGCGGCTGTACCTGTGGTAGTCGCGCGAATCCAGTGCTGTTTCACGGCGTAAACTGCAACATCGACGACAGGCCGAGCACAAGACCGGGCACCGTATCGTTGGCTGCTGCGCATGAAAGTAAATGACATTGATGTTCCACGAAGAGAAGGAAAAAAAATGTATAACCCCACAAACGAAACAGAAGAGTCGTTGTCGAGAAGAAGGGACACGTCTTTCCAGATGACAAACCACACTTCCTGTATTCCATAAGTATTGCAAAGCTATGCGGTTAAAAGCCTGCGACGCACGGCTCAATCACTTGCCCGCGGCAGCACAGGGCGAACGACTATACTCCTCCGAAGACACGTGCTCGCACATGATTTTCATGAAATTCTTTTGGGCGTAGTACTCTACATAGTTGTCCATCTCCCCGTCGACGACAACCAAGGGAACCCGGGCGACGTACGACTGTATCTTCCAGGTCGCCAGGCCGGTTTCCAGGAGGTAGCGGGTTCCCTTCTTGGTCACGCATTCTTGAACCAGGGACCACTTGATGCCCGTGCTTTCGACGCACTTCTGTCCGGCCAGATGCGGCTGGTAGCTCTGAGACATGCAGGCCAGGATCTGGACGACTTTCAGCTGCTCCTGGACGACGTGCACGACGCAAGTCTCGATCATGTTGCCCATGCATTCGTTCGTGCCGTGCTGGCAGGTGAAGTGGGGTACCGGGGCGCTGACGTTGTCGATGTGGGCCTTGCCGAACGGCAGGATGGTGAGGTTCATGAACTGGCTCATCTTCTGGTACGTGGGGAGGAGCTGGCTGTAGATGAAGCGACGGCTGAATGGGCAGTGCGACTCGTACACGACGGTGACCTCTACCTTTTTGGTCACGGACACGACCGAGATGACGGGCTTGGACGTCGTTGTCGTTGTGGTCGTTGTGGTGGTGGTTGTGGTTGTGGTGGGGGTCGTTGTCGGGGCCGTTGTCGTGGTCGTTGTCGGGGCCGTTGTCGGGGCCGTTGTCGGGGCCGTTGTCGGGGCCGCTGTCGTAGTTGACGTCGTTGATGTAGTTGAGGTGCTGGTCTTGGGTGCCTCGATGACCTCAAGATGAACTTTCTTGTAATTCTTTGCATTCGCATCGCCGCCGTTCAGATCGTTGTCGTCATTCAGCGCCTCGTGCTTGTGGAGCGTGCCATTGTTGCCAATTGGAGCTCCTGTCACGAGCGCCGACGTGAACCACACGAAGATAAGAGCCGCGAAGCAGGGGCTCACAGAGCCACCGGGTCGAGGGCGTTTCATCTCCCGCTGCTCTGCACGGCGTGGTGGTTGTTGACAGAACACGGCACGCGACTTAGTTCCGAAACACGCGCGCGCCCAAGGGGTCGCTTGCCTTAACCACAATGAACCATCTATTGTGTGTACCTGTCGGCTACGTCGGCGGCTTGTGAGAAAGGAAGAGTGTGAAAGTGACGATGCGATGTACGTCACTTCCTGCGGGTCTCCGTATACAAAGTTCGGTCGGAGCTCTCATCGAACAATGCTTTTACGGAGAGCCAAGGAGCGAGAGATCGCGTGGCAACTACAAGTGAAACATTTCGCTCAGCACGAGCGCGTCAGAGAGACCTGACATTTATGGGCAGGCATTCCTCGTAGGACGGCAGCTGTTTACTCTCGGAAGTTCGAAACGCGCCCTTTCGTTACTGGCTTGGAACCTTGACCGTGCACTAAGCTGGATGAGAGACGCAGCTTATTAACTCGTTCGTCGTTGTGTTTCAGCAACAGTAGCGCAGGTGCGCACTGGAGCAGTGGAAGGAGTGAATGTGAACGTCAGCGCACAGCGACGACACCTCTTGACGCTGTTTCAAAAGATTCGCCGATCACTTATGACAATGATCGACTAGCTTATCTTTTGGCAAAATTAATGAACCACGTAAACACGGCTTTTCTGTCATATTTTATTTTTTGTCAGAAGAGTGCGAATATTTGAAATCTTCAATACGAGTCTATTAGTCTCAGCTATTCGATTCATTTTCAATTTGACAACCAGCTATTGAAATGCGTCATAGTGTAGTGTGAAGACACAAATACAAAAACACCGGTGTATGTCTTCGTGTCTTTGTGTTTGTGTTTTCGCGCTGCACTATGACGATCAGCCAACTAGCCCAACAAGGCCTCCTCCAGCTAGTGAAAGTTGGCGAATATTCTGTTTTTCTTTTTCTAGAATACTATAGTTTTGAGAGAGAGATTTCGGTAGATATGAAGACGGTTCCCAATGATGCCGCTGTACGAGGGCTGCAAATCGTTTGGCAGGTGAACCACTTATATATCAGCTAGTATACGCACAGGTGATCGCTTTCAGACAGCCTCTTATTCTCATTTAAACAATGTGCGCTAATAGCGTCACGCTGCTCGTCTTGATTGAACGCGACGCTCTTACATACATCTGGCTGAATTGATGTTCTATTGTTTCATCACTGTTATGGTGCCCCTCACAACTCATATCAGTTGTTGCCAATTTAAAAACCCCTCAGTTGTCGTGACACATACGTCATATAGATGCAAATAAGCGGTTTTTTTTTTTTATTATAGAGTCTCCACGCAAAAATTCATGTGTGTATATATACACATGCAAACTGTAAATTTTCGAGGCGAGTGGGGAGGTTTGAAGCCCCTTCCCTCCGGCTACTCCTATGTTCAGAAATTAGTAAGTCTTCTACATTATGGGGTCATTGTTCTCAAATATTTGTGTTGGACTTCAATTCACGACTATCTCACCTGTAACCTAGTTCAGCAATGGAAGAAATCAGTGGAATTGAAAATGACAAATTATTATTCGTCCGTCATGTCCTGTTTTGATTATATTCATATCGTGGTCTTTTCGAAAGCTTTTCCACGTCCTCAGCCGTTCACCACATTCACCTTTTTCTGTTTCGCTCTGAGTAGTTTTAGACGTAAACTACCGGGAATTAACCTTGAAACACCTTTTACCGTGACTGCACATCCTTTACTTGTTTCTGACAAATATGAGACGCAGACGCCTCCGTCAGCTTTGAATCAGAGGCGCGCATAAAGAGGGCGCCACACTCCCGTTAACCGTGTTACATTAACAGAGCTCTGAGAACGCGCATAGTATAGCTAGCACACCGCATGATCATGCATGCAGCAGCAGTGGCAGATGGCCTACAGTGTTACTTTATATGCTGTCCAAGGGGAGCATATGCATTAAAAGTTACTGTATATAAGAGTTACTCTACACAATAAGAGTTAATCTACAGTAATAGTTACTGCATATGCTCCCCTTGGGGAGCAAATACGGAGTTACTGTTTAAAAGTAAGAGTTACTTTACAAAGTAAGAGTTACTCTGCAGTAATATTTACTGTATATACTCCCCTTGGGAAGCATATACACTAAGAGTTACTGAATAAACTCCCCTTTGGGAGAATAAGCATGAAGAGTTACTGTATAAGAATTAATGTATGTACTCCCCTTAGGGAGCATATACATTAAAAGTCACTGTATAAGGGCTACTGTACACAGTAAAAGTTACTTTGCAGTAATAGTTACTGCCTATGCTCCCCTTGGGGAGTATATATATTAAAAGTTGCTGCATAAGAGTTACTGTAAGCAGTAAGAATTAGTCTGCAGTAATAGTTACTGCATATGCTCACGTTAGGAGTTATTCTATAAGAGCTACAGCATAAAGGTAAGAGTTACTTTACAGTAATGGTTACCGCATACGCTTCCCTTGGGGAGCAAATACAGAGTCACTGTATAAAAGTAAGAGTTACTGTATACATTCCCCTTAGGGAGCGTATACAGTAATTTTTATTGGACAATAGCTCTTATACGTTTATAACTCTTATATTAACTCTAGCACAGCCGGGTAGTGTTTTTTTTTTCGGAAACGGCACACCCTTGATCAAGAAGTTGGGGGATGGCTGGACGGGTGTTAACGCGCGTCGCTTTACACGCGGTATGGTAGACAGAAATTTCTGGCCCGCTGTGCCAGCCCCTCTATTGAGTTCTAGAGTCTTCCACATCACCTTTCAGCCGTCATTTCGTATGGACGACGGGGATGACAGCAACGCGCGCGTTACCATGGAGATGTTCAACTATGGAGACGTTCATGAAGACGTTACCATGGAGACGTGTGTACGTTACAAAAAGCGACCGAAGTTTCGCAAGTTTATCGGGAGAAACGAGATGTCAGGAAATCATTTATGGAGAAGAGAGGGGCGGATAAAATAAACGTTTATCCCAACTAAAACGTTACGTATGCCTTTCCAATAATTTCACGTTTCCTTACGGTGTATTTTCCATATATTTCCCTCATATTTGTCATATATTTCCTAAATTAGGAATACAGTAAACTCTCACTTGTACGAACGTCGGTTTAACGAATATTTCAGAATAACGAACTTTTAGAAAATCCCCGGCGATTTTCTTATGCATTCTATGCAAAAATCTTTCAGTTAAACGAATTTCAGAATAGGGAATTTTTCAGTTGAACGAACTTGATCCGCGGACCCAGGCTCATTTTTTAAATCAATTCTTGTGCACTGCAGCGCTGGCATAGCCGATGCGAGCCGCCACTCAATCGCCCATCCATCGGCGGCGGCGCGACATCGCTTGTGCGCCGCCGAGGCAAAGCGGCCGTGCGGGTGACGAAAACGAGCCACGTGCGCATCAGTTCGCCCCTTCTTTTTTTTTGTCTGTCTCATCGGCATCATCGGTATTGTGCGACCATCTTCATTTCGGGAAACAACAGCGCATTTCACGCGCCGTGCGCCCTTATAACATCAGCGCAGTTCACGCGCCGTGCGCCCACTTTCGTAATGAGTTCGACGAAACGGAAGCGAGACTTCGTGTCTCAGCAACAAGCTGTGCCAGAGGCAGTGCACAGAAACGTAGATTCTCTGGAAAGCTTTGTCTTTTCTTGCGCTTTAAGAGCACCAGTCCAAATGAAAATTACAGATTTATTTTCAAAATAAATTACATTTCACACTTTTCACTCTAATGTCTGCTGTGCCCAATGCTGTTCCATATTCTAGTGAATATTCAGTTTAGTGAACTTTCAGTTAAGTGAACTATTTCCTTGGGTCCCTTGAAGTTCACTCAATTGAGAGTTCACTGTATTACGGAAACATACGGAAAATCATGGAATGGCATGCTGAACGTTTCAGTGGGGAAATATCTAAATCAGTGAGGACAAAGTGCCTCTTTCTTCCCCCAAGGTGCGTGGCCTCCTCAGATTTGTTTAGTTTCATAGCTCTTTACCATCATCATCATCATCATCATCATCATCATCATCATCAGTCTGCAGGTATTTTCCCTTAATCCAATCCCCAAGTGTGGGTGTGTGCCAGAGTTTATAGGATCTACTCTACTCTACTCTACTCTTGATTCACCAGCTTGCGTTGGTCCTCCAGATCCGGAACCTCGAGCGTGGCCTCCCACCATTCTTCAAGGTCCCCTTCTGTGCCTATGTCTCCTTCAATTACTGTTTCTTCTTTTTCATTTCCACGACTGTCGTCTTCTGCGGGGTTATGGAAGACACCTGGCCGTCAACAAGCTTGCGAAGGGCGTCCGGTGCCCTACAGGACGGGAAGAGGTATGGGAATCGAATTTTGTCCATCGCATACTTGGTAGTAATGAAATTTACAGCGATGTAATTACAGTAACTAAATTACTTTTGCTGCAACGAGTAATATAATGTACTACTTCAAAAAAGTAATTTTAACAAAATTACTTATTACTTTTCTAATCGCTTTTGACTAAAACATAGCATGTCCGTCATCTTAAGAGAAATCGTTACAGGGCTAGTTGTTTCATAATAGTAAACTGCAGAGCGCAAATCAGGTAAGGGACGTAGAATAACACACACAGCACATGACAGCACAGGACAGCACAGGACAGCAGAGAACAGCACAGGACAGCACAGGACAAGTGCAGGATCCCGCTTGTCCTGCGCTGTGTGTTTCCTTCTATGAGCGGTACCTAATTTACGCCCTGTAGCTACAATACCATGTCCGCTTCCCTTATGGCATAAAAGTTTGACAAAAAAACGAAAAATAACAAAGACAAGTTGATCTGAGTGTCCAACATCAAGCGTGGCCAAACATCAATCGTACCAGTCCCAGATGCTCCTGTGACGCAACAAAGATCTCTGAGATTTCAATGTATATGCTGTAAATAAAGTGTGCACGAGTGAGTGCATGAATGGCTTTACTTTCGTTAAAGTAATTTCGTTACATTTCTAAAGTAGTAGTAATGGCATTGCTCTCGACCGGCTGTAATTCGTAATCTAATTATACTTTTAGGAATTCTAGAAAAATAATTAGTAATGTAATCTATCTACTTTTCAGGAGTAAGTTTGCCATGTCTGGTCCATTGTGTCAGTGTATGCAACAATTTGTGCCGAGGCGCCGTAGAGCCACTGCCTCTTTGGTTAGTTTGAGGGTGCGGTTAGGAGGGTCTCGTAATACGTAGTACAGGTGGCAGGTGGTCAATCAAGCCAACGGTGTGGGTACCAAGGGATGGGAAATTCACTCGAGGACGGCAGTGAGCTAGGTGGAGTGACGAAATTAAGTAATTTGCAAGGCATAAAATGGAATCAGCTCTTGCAGGACATGGTAAATTGGAGATCATTGGGTCGTTGATCAGAGGACAGCACGGCGACGGCGCAAACGCGGCTCGAGTGTCAGCGTACTGACACTGTCAGCGTATTGGTCACCCCGGGTAGCCATCCGGGGTGACCATTTCTTTTTCCTCATAATCATCATCATCGGGGCTTGAGAGTACACGTGAGTACCTACACACTTTGTTGGTGCTTTGGCTGCTGCTGACGAGGATGAATTGTAGTTCAGTGTTCGTCACGGGTGAACAGCTTTCAACCACCCACTCATTACGCGATTCACATCGTGTGTGACGCCTGATGCGATTCCAGGCTTCTGCCACGCAATATTCGCAACTTTCACGTACCGTGTCGCCACCGAGCGGTGGTCACCGGAAGCTCTGTCGAGATTACTGAAATGCCGGACCTGCTTGAGACAGCAAATGTTGCCGCTTTCTTCGTCTTGTTTGTGGTCGTTTCGCGACGTTGTGAGCGGTCTCAGCATTAGCGCGACACTTTGAGTTTCTCATTTGAACGCAAAGTAAAAATATATATATATACAAGGCGACAGATTATGCTACGTGCGTCAATGCGCGCATCGTGCAGCGGCTGGCAAAGTAAGCTTCCTCTTCCATTAACGCCTCGAAAAGACGTGAGTGGTTCAGCGGGCTAAACTTCGCAATTGAATAACAAGATCCATTAACGTATGCAGCACCTATCTTGTACCGAATACCTACTTTTAGAGTAACAACATCTAATATCGCATTTTCGCGCTTCGTTTCACCGCCCGATACGGTCGCCGCACAAACAGCGCCAGAACTACTTAGAAATCTGTCCCGTCTGTCAAACATAAGAAAAGGTCCGGTTTATAAATGCCCATCACATTATTCCGCGTCTGAAGCGCCTGCAAATACCTCTGTGACCTTCACATCTCAATAAAGCACTTGCTGTTTTCCGAGTTCGTGTTCAGTTTTATTTGCTGATGGCGCTGTTTTTATTGTCCCTGCCCAGTAACGTGCGTGTTATTTCTTGCACGCAGATCTGGTAAGTGGAACGTTAATTTTTAAAATTTACGCTTGTCTCTTGACGCTGGTTTAATTCGCTGCTTGACGACTTCTTGTGGTCTTCCACTGTTTTTTTTTTTTTTTCATTAAGTAAGCGTTATAAAATCCCATTGCCGGTAATCGGATACGTCTCAAGTGGTTTTGTTCTGCGGTCGCAAAGAGCAACAGAATTTTTTATGTATACTTACTCCAGTTCGTGCTTTGAAGTGAGTTGCATAAACTACGCGGCCGAATGCAATGCAAGCAAAAATACGATAAAGTGTATTTCCGAGGACTTCTTTGATATTACTGAGAAATAATACACGTGGCAATTTCATTCTTTGTGACAAACTCACATTGTAGTATCGTCCTGGCAATAAGGCAGGCGTTTCAATGCGCGATAAGCGTTTCTATTAACGCGACGGGAATGTTTGGAAATTTCCGTTCCTAATGTGGTTGCATCCGCGTGCCAGAGATTCCGTCAGATATAAACATATATGTTACCGCTCCTTTGGTTGCACAAAAAAATACATAAATCGGAGGAAAACTGAAGCGCACAGAACTGAACCCTTCACCAAACGCGTACGCTCCTGTGTAGTCTGCAAAGTTGTGATAATCTTAATGACCGCCATGTTGGATGTACAGTGGCGCCGCCTACAGGCCGTGAAAGTTGCTGTTAATGTGACTCCTTACCTGGCGTGACGACACTATGGGGCCTCTTTCCAAAGCGGTTTCAAGTACTGCCGTGACTTTGTGGCAGAAGACTCGACTGCCAAGCAGGATACCTGGGTTAGATTCCGGCACGAACTCTAGTATTCCTTAAACTCACAAAGGTAACGTGAGTTTTTGAACCACATGCCGCGTTTTTCAAGGTCAGCGTCTGATGAGACACATAAGACCTTCGCTTTAATAACAACCGCTAGATCGATATACTTGCCTCCACATCCACATTAAGCGAAAATAGACTAGGTATTTACTTGCAGAAGCGGATAAATCTGTTTCAAGAAGCTTTCAGAGTATTATACCGGTTTTATTTGACTAGACACGCATATATCGACCGGATTAATAGAGCTTTTGGGTTCTGGGAATAACGCGGGCGGACGACGTACGATTCAGTGACTGAGACCTAAAAAAACAAACCTGTTAAACAGAGAAGCATGGGCGTTGGCAGGTTTTTGTCCTGGGGGTGCAAAACCATGTTGTGTCGCGGCGGGGGAAAGGGGGGAGCACTAGTATGGCTTGAGTAGGGGGCAGGTGCTGGTGTGCCTTGGGGGCAAGGGGTTAATGCCCCTTTTGCATCCCCCGGCCGACGCCCATGCCGATAAGTTAGTGACGTCATGAAGGTGAAATGGCTGCTGTCCTCTCCGGTTCACGCTATACTTAACTGATCATTGCCTGATAGTGTGAACAAGCATGTAGGGACTGCTTCTGACCTATTACGTTTTACCTGTCTCGCTTTGACACATTGCTCTCGATTTATTTATTTATTTATTTATTCATTTATTTATTTATTAAATGCGAAGCATTTCTTAGCGAACATTTGGCACTTTGAGCGTTTTTATCTATCTATCTATCTGTCCGTCTGTCTATATGTCTATCTGTCTGTCTAGCCGCCTACGTCTGGGCGCTCTCATGATCGCCTCCTTAACTTGGTGTAGACCAAGATTTGCATGGGAGGGTAAGAGGACACGTATAACGTGAAAATCCTGCCACGTACGCCGTCAGATCCTTTCCTCCAGACACGTGTGGCACATACCCGTTTACCACGGATCACAGTAAGCGGGTATGCGTTACAGGTGATTGAAAGTTTATATCTTCCCATGAACGGCGAGAACAGACATTGGTAATTTAAATGCGAGAGCGTTGAGGAAAACCGACATCGGCAGCGTTGACCCGGCGAATGGAAAGAATAAAAATTAGGATCCCAGCAGGAATCGAACCCAAGCATTCTGCGTGGTAATCAGGTATTCTGCCACAGAGCCACGCCAAGGCTATAAACTTGTTTGGAAAAACAGACTATGCAGGCGTAATGTCGGTACAACGTCAATTGTGGTTGTGGTGCCGGCTATCTAATTTTACAAGAAAGCAATAAACACTACAGATATGTACTCTTACGACACAGGCGTCATATCAGATTAACGTATGTGGTTCCAGTGTTGGCTCCGCTTTCATAGCAGTCTAATAAACATTACATTTGTACTCCTATGATTTGGCAAGATATACTGAAGCATTGCTCGACCCCGGAGAGAGAGAGAGAGAGAGAGAGAAACGAAGAGGAAATTTAGGAAAGTTAACCAAGCTTTGGCTCGGCTGGCTACGCTACACGTGGGCTGGGGGAAAGGAAAGGGGGAATAACAGATAGGATAGAGAAGAATCAACAAGATGAAGAAAGCGATGAACAGATAGTTGTAACACACGCAACACGAACCCCGGAGGAATACATTAACGAAAGTTACGCATGATATGCACATGATTGCACCATTAAGTGCACTTAGTTTCGATAATACTGACGTATGTACTCAAACGTGAGGGCTGACGTTACGTAGCACCATAAGTTACCCTTTAAACGCCAGCGTTGTCGACGTGCCTGGTAAGCCCACGATGAGCACACAGCTGCTACACTTACAAAAAAACGTCGATCCACCTCGTAACGCTTGGCTCAAAGCCATATAATACAGCATAGAAGTACTCGCTGGCTTCTTCGCATGAAACCGGTCCCAACAACGCGTGGGGCCCGGTGAATTTTTATTTATTATTTATTTATTTATTTATTTATTTATTTATTTATTTATTTATTTATTTATTACACCCCTGAGGATGTCGTTAACATCCCGACTATATACAGCTTTAACCTACCTTTTCTTCATATCATGACAGCTTGTCAAGACGCGACAGGAACTGAATGTCTGCAATGCTACTGTTTTTGCAAAGCAGCGCCATCCATCACGCGAGTTCGAAGACCTGTCTCCTCGTACGACGAAGAGACAATTTAATTTACCTTGAAAACCGAGGTGGGGACGAAATTCGTAACGCGTTTAGTCTGACATACGTGGAGCACATGTCGGAAATGTTTGGCTGCAATAAAAGAGTACACGGGATGCAACATACAGTTACGTCAAAGCATTTTCCCGGTACGGGAAGGGCCTCCTAATTTCGTAAAAAAAAAATGCGCCTCTGCACTGGGCACGGTGCGTAAACGGCGACCTGTGTCCCGTGTGACGTCCAATGGGAGTCCAAATACGTCACGCAGGCGAGCGATCTCATTGGTTTCTGCAAAGCACCGGTTCAATACACGCGTGGAAGAACGCAGTTATTTTAGAAGGACGCATTTTTAACGACTGCTCAGTTGTTTACCAGTAAACAAAAGAAGAAAACAAATCTAATTCCAGCAACCTATACATGATTCTTGACAGCAGTGACGCGCTTGCTGTATGTGAACGGGATACAACACCAACTAGCCCGAGAGGAAGTTTTATTGAAGCATATTTCTAGTACAGTGGGCCCTTTCTTTGACGCGACTTCTACGAACCTACAAACAGGCCTCCTGTGTCATGTCGTGCAGTCGGTTTAGCGCTTGCCCTGTGCACTGTCTTCTTCTCTTCTCAGCCAGTTCGTTCTTTTTCTTCCTGTTTGCGCTAAAAAAAAATATGACGTCTGGGATACAACACGAACTAGCCCGAGAGGAAGTTTTATTGAAGCATATTTCTAGTACAGTGGGCCCTTTCTTTGACGCGACTTCTCCGAACCTACAGACAGGCCTCCTGTGTCATGTCATGCACTCGGTGTGTAGGTCAAGACTCATCGGGTTCTGTCTCCGAAATGGTTGTGTACCGGCGGAGGTGAGTGCCCTTTGTGGAACGTTCATAGCTTCGACAAGGCATGTGAAGCGGATCTGCAAAATTTTGAGGTCAGAATTATGGAACAAAGTGAGACTCAGCCGGGAACGACTGCGCGTCTTGTGCTACGTGTCGCATCCGCCGATGGTTGCTGAACAATTGCTCTGAGACCTGAAGCGTAAAGCTGCCCAGGCGACAGAATTCTTGCGGGCGAGCTGGTTAAAAGGGCTCCTCCGAATTAAAAATATCGAGAAGAGGCCTCCGCGGAAGAATGGGGTGCTCGTACCAGAAACACGGATCAAGATCCCGGAGAAGATTGCCCAAGTACTTAACAAAGGGCCGAAATTCAGCCACGAACCAAGACTTCAGCCTCAGGAGCTACTGGCAATGAATAGACGCATTTCCGGAAAGGCTGTAAAGGAAGACCAGGAGAGGTGCCTATTAGAGAGTGTGGACGTGATTACAGGAGTAGGCAGGGGCGGTGGACTGAAAACCAGGAAAGACCCTACGGCTTGTGTGGTGACCTTCTTCAAGGGCAACGACCTGCGTCCGGTCCAGTCCGACAAAGAAGGCCGTTTCGTCGTGTTTTCAGCAGGTGCCTACGACGAAAAGGCACTAGGGGCCATTGAAAAGAACTTCATATCAGTGAAACAGAAGGCGACAAAGGTCAAGAAGAAGGCGGCCGTGTTGTGCCAGGACCTTGGGTTGACCAAGCTAGCAAAAGGTGTAAAGGACTGTAAGTGTGGCGTGTTATCTGTGTTTTTCACCGCGAAATCGCACAAACCGGCAATTCCATTCCGAACGATTGTAAGCGAACGTGGCTCGTGGCAAAAGCTCGTCTGCCGGTTTCTGCAGAAGCAATTAAGTACCCTAGTTATCGACGACCTTTTTTTAACAAGAAGTTCTCAAGATGTCATTGCCTTCATCCAGGGTGGGGAGGCAAAAGGTCAGTGTTTTTCAGTAGATGTAGAAGATTTGTTTTACTCTGTGCCACAAAGAGAAGTGCTTGCTGCTGTCCAAGGTTGTATTGATAATAACGGCGTGGTCCAATTTCAGAATTCCGCAGGGATGTCTGTGCTCAATTTTATGAATTTATTAGAGTTTTACCTGAAATCAACGTTTGTATCTTTTAAAGGGAAGCTATGTACAACGCCAAGGTGTTTGCATCGGTTCTTGTGTGGCACCTGCGCTCTGCAACATTTTTTTGGCGGCTTTTGATAACAAGGTTCTTAGTGTTCTTGACGACAAGGTATTCCTAAAGGGTTTTAGATACGTTGATGACTTCTTGATCATTTTAAAGACTAACACGGATTCTTCCCTGGATCACTGCGTTGACCACATTTTATCAGTTTTTCACCAACATGGGCAAGGCTTCTTCACTCATGAACTGCCATCAGATGGTTCCATACAGTTTTTAGATTTGAAATTACATCTTAGAGAAGACCATGTTTGTTGGCAATACAACCCACGTGCGCAAAAAGATTTGTTGCCTTATGATTCGGCGCACTCTAAGCTAGTGAAAAGGGGTATTGCGAAGCTTTGCCTTGAGTCTGCTCTGGTGAAGTCGTGTACGCACACTATGCAGGACAGCTTTCAAGTTCAATTAGCAAGACTACGGGCAGCTGGTTATCCGTGCGCGGTCGTTGGTGCAGTTTCCCAAAACATCTTGAAGAAGATTAGAGGCATGAAGCCGAAAATTGCCACTGACGCACGAGTGAGGCGGGGACCTGAAGTGGTACCGTATATCCACAGGATGTCCCACAACCTTAAGAAGGTCGTCAGCAAGCACGGCGTTTCTGTCTTGTTCTGCGCCCCTCGGAAACTGGGTGGCCTGTGCGCACGCGTATGCGATGAAAAAGAGAAGCATGGATGCAAAAAGAACCATGCCAGGCCGTACGTGAGGTGCGCAATGGGCGTGGTGTATGCCATACCACTATCATGTGGGAAGACCTACATAGGTCAGACCGGGAGGTGCATCAACGATCGTGCGCGGGAACATGGGCTGTTGAAAAATGGTAGTAATGCGCATTTACCGGTTCATTGTGTAGCCTGCACGTGTGCACCGCGGCTAAGCGAGATCAAGATTCTGGGTAGGGGTGGTGATACCTTGGGAAGGCATGTTGCTGGAAGCTTTCAATATTAAGAGCAAGGGCACAGACTGTATTAGTGGTATACGTCTATACATTTGTACGGCAACGAGTTCAGATTATCCAGGTCGATGTTTGATTAGCTATGCTACGACTGCGCGCATGCGCTTTAGGTGATCTGTCTTTTCCGTGGTTTTTTCTAAATAAAGCCAGTTGATGTTTAGCGCTTGCCCTGTGCACTGTCTTCTTCTCTTCTCAGCCAGTTCGTTCCTTTTCTTCCTGTTTGCGCTAAAAAAATATGACGTCCGGGATATTATGTTCAGGAATCTCAAGTTTTCAATCTTCCCGTTTTCGACACACATCGACGTTTCATTTCTGTCGCGCATTTGTGGCATCTATGACGAGGATGAAAAACGGAAGGAAGGACGCTTATGTTCTAGCGCCCGCACTGGAGGTGGCGATCTTTGAAACCACGAGGACACCTGTTGAGACTCCTTTTTGCATCACCAGGTAGCGGGAGGCACGGCTCACTGGCGTTGCGCGCCGCACTGTTGCTATTTAATGGTTCCTCAGGCGCGCATATCAAAGGACAATCGGAGCGGTGGGCGACGAAGCGGAGATGTCGCTGGAGCGAACGTTTCTACACAAGGACTTGCCTTCGTCAAGGCAACAACGGGTTCCCTTAGCAACAACGCATACTCTCCCCTCACGCTCAAATGTGGAGGAGGATAAGAGTAAACTCTTGTGCGAGCTTGCTCTTTCCCTCCTCCCCGACTCTGGTTGGAGGAGAGTGAGAAAGCTGAGTGTGAAATCGTTTCTAAAGGAAGCATCTGCCGCCCAGACGAAGACAAGTACACTTGCCGAGACGTCGGCTCCCGAGCGGCATGCGCTGTTCAACGTATTCTCGTCACTTAAAGTTGCAGGTTCGGTCACAGCCGGCGGCAAGTTGTCTTTCCGTCCACTTTACTTTCTTCATATATACACCACAGTTACGACAATACACTAAAAAACAGTACAGTCAACGTCCCCTATGCCTTCATTGGCTTCGTTATCGGCTAGTTTTCATTAAGGTTGTGTCAAAAATTGAAACGAGCCGTCAAAATTCCCTTCCTTCATTCAACCAACATCTGAATGACATGAGGGAACCGTCACTTGTATTTATTGTTATAATATTTACGAGACCAGAAACAGTTAAGACAAACGGTGCGCGACAGGCTTCTCCTGAAAGCACCGCTCAAAGGAGACACGCCGATTCAGCATCCCCGGCTGTTGGTTGGTTGGTTCCTAGAGGAATGGCTCAACCCACCACGGGGGATCGGCCATGAATCGCACGGCAGTAGGATTTGTGGGGGAAAGAAAAGGTAATCCTAAAAGGATAATTTGTAGGCAAGCGAAAATATTAGTTGTGTTTACGGTTTCTGTATTAAACGCTAAAGAAAGAGAGAGAGAGAGAGAGTTGAATGAAAGAAATAAATACGTAAAGATAAATGAAATAAATCAACGAAGAAATAAAACAATACGTATGTACTAGAAATATTAGCATGGCAGTCTTTTTTATTCTTTTATATAGTTAAATACCGCGTCACATATGTCCCTGTTGCAGTGCCCCAGTGCCGACGCCCCCAGGGAGAGTAATGTCGTTACGGAAAGCACCGGCACCAGCTTTCGGAAAAGGTGGTTCGAGAAATATTTGCCTTAGATTTTGATACCTGTGACATTCTGTGAAAAAAATGCTCTGTGGTTTCTGCTTGTGTACAACAGAAACATTGAGGGGGAAGGCCAATACCAAGACTGTGCAAATAAAAATTTGGAGACAGAATTCTGCATCGTAATTTAGTTAATGTAACTTCCAATTGTCTTGTGCCACACCTTGACCTGTACCACGGAAACCTAAGGTGCTGAAATTCTGCACCGCTTAGAACAGAAGATTTAGTGACATCGTACAGGTAATGCAATAAAAAAATATTAATTATGGGGAATTCTCGCAACATCGCTTCTCCTGTCTGCTTGTTCTTCTTCGCTGTCTTCGTCAGGGTTGCCAATGGTGGCTACTTTTCGCCAAATTGGCGAATTCGAGAGGCCCGTGGCGACCTAAAATTATGAATGGCGACATGGCGAATTTTTGGCGATTTTCGGCTTAGGTCTCCACTGAGTTATGCATCCTAAGCTCAGTGTCTTCCCAACGAATGAGCGGCAATCTTCTCTGTATTTTTCTTGATTTTAGACCCACGAGTAGAATGTGCACATTACGCGTCATTCGGTATGTCCGTCCTGTAACTCGTGTGTATCTCCTCAATTCATCTAGATGCAGGAGGCACTGGAACATCCCCCAGTGACATTCCAGCAAATGTAAGTCAGCGGACTGCCTTGCAAACCGCGAGAGGGCAGTGTCTGACTATAAGTTTATGACTTTAGGTGCTTTAAGCTTCTCTAAAGTTTCGCTTCTGAAGGGGTTAGACGACGGGTTCGCCACGTGTTCCGACCATTTGTTCTGCCAAAGCTCCAACTGCTCTGAATAGCTTCGCTACTCATTCACTGTTTCACTACCCCCCAATTCAGCTCATAAAGACTGCTTTGTAATATCTAAGATAGGCGGATACGCGGCTATTTGTGCATTAAAAAAAATATTTATTGAGGCGTTTTCCATTGTTCTCTGTGAGCGTGTACAATGAAAATAATTGCTATATAACATTTTACAATGTCTACCTGTTCGCATCGGATAACACATCGGATTGACGCGTGTAGATATAAGTATGACTATAAGAAAGAGTCGGTGGCGTCCGGTATCATATTAGTTCACACTGAAAAGGTGTAAGACTCACTAATGACCAGTTCCTGTAAGAATTCTGTCGTGTTACCTTCAATAGACCTTTTTATCCTTTTAATTCACATGCGGGTGAATTAAAAGCAAAGCTTACACGGTTTTCGCCCAAGGTTTACCACACTTTTATCTTTGAAACGAGCGGACAGGGATGGAAGGATATCATGAGCGTTTTATTCATTCAACCTTGCGCCACCACGCACATCTTGCGTCTAGTCAGAGAAGCAGCACCATGCACTCCCATGGAGAAGCGGACGATATGACTGGCATTGACAAACGTCAATATAATAGAAGTGTCTTGGATGGTACTGTATTCTACGGGGCTATATGTGAGTGGAAATTTCCATTACTAGGTATGCCACGCATATCTATAACGGCGACTTTTTTGGCGAAATTTGTAAAAAAATGGCGACTTTTGGCGACTTTTTGCTCGTCGTTTGGCGACATTTACTCGAAAGTCAATGGCAACCCTGGTCTTCGTTTTATTTTCGCTAGTTTCCTCTTCCGAATAGTATGAACCAGCTTGCCCAGCAAGCTACGTTATTAATTATGCGGTTTTACGTGCCAAAATTGCGATATGCTTATGAGACAAGCCGTAGTGGTGTTACTCTGGATTAATTCTGATCACCCGACGTTCTTTAACGTGCGCCTAAATCTAGGAACACGGGTGTTCTTTGCATTTCGCCACCATAGAGACTCAAGTATCCTCGAGCTTAGCAGCGTGATGCCTCTCCTGCTTAACTACCATGGTAGTGTAGAGAGCCGCACACGCCAATGTTTCACATCCGATCAGGACTGGCTGTACAAGTTTCACACGAATCCGTAGGTGGGTTTGGATGTGAAAGAAAAGTGTTGCTGCAAACTGCTTTAAAGGGACGCTAAAAGCAAAACAATTTTTCTCATATTAGTCAAGTACTCTTTCACGATACGAAAAACAACACGCTTGCTGCGAGAAGACGCTTAGTAAGCGAGAAAACGCGCAAAAACAAAATGTGGGTGGCGACGCCACCTTGAAGTTTCCGCACCATTCACGGTGACGTCACATGTTTTGACGGCGCCTGCTAGGGACTACGCAGTTCATAATCGGTAAAAATGAAGTACATTGTCCTCTGAGGGGGGGAGGTGATTCTTAAAAGGAAGAAGGAAATGAAAATGGAAATTGGGTGCCATAGACTTAACCACGGACTTAACATACCAAGTTTGGGGTAATTCTGTTGAGCCAATAGCGCCAAAATACGATAAATACACTTTGAAATCCGGGACGTCACGCGGGGAGATTTCGGCGCGAAATATAAAAATGAAACAAGAACTTTATTTTCTCCCTATTAATAAACCTATGATGGAGAAATTAAAGACATTAGAGTTCTCAGAGCAAAATTTATCGATCTAAACCGATTCATTGTTTCTCTTTAGTGTCCCTTTAAGGCGAAAGCCTTAGATGCCTCATCCAACGCGAAAATTGACCGTCGGCGTCGGCATCCCACGGCGTTGGGGAAAACACGAGTGATGCAAAATATCATCATCACGTGAGGCGTCACCATATGACGTCATCATGACTTCACAGGCTGCAGAAATTTGCGACGTCACATGATGACGTCATCACATGACAACGTAGCTTGGTTAAAGGCGGGCGGATCACGGGGGCAATGCAAAACCACGTTAGGTGCAGAAAGCTTTCCGAAGTGAGCGTGGGAGGATCAATACATTGACAGAGAAGAAAAAGAAGATGGCGTTCGCCTTCGAGTGGTCTTAGGTGAATTCATAAGGGACCCTTAAATGTAAACATTTCGACAGAAATCTGTCTGGCTGGGTGGAATATTTAGGAGGTTAATATGGCTCCAGCCAAGTTTAAGAGAGCCCGACGTTTGAGTTGGTCTTTTTTTCCTCTGTAGAATATAATTAATTTCGGTGAATTTTAACCCAGTCGGATGAAAAAAAAAAAATCGTTTACTTATGTCTCGTCCTTGAAGCGTTAATAGTCGTCAATGAGCAAAGCAATTTAAAGGGACACTAAAGAGAAAAACGATTTTTCTCGTATTACTAAATTACTCTGCCGCGATATCAAAATCACCACGCTGAAGACGCTTGGTAAGCGAGAAAACGCGCAAAGAGAAAATGTGGATGACGATGCCACCTGAAAGTTCCCGCAGCATTCGCCGTGACGTCATGGATTTCGGAGGGGGAAATTTAAAAATTAAACTTTTGCCATAAATTCTCTCGTGCTAGGGCGCGTTCCGAGGGCCAAAATAAAATTTATTCATCCATCCATCTATTATTAAACCTATGGTGCTGAATTAATGGCGCTAGAGTTTTCAGAGTATAATTTATCAGTCTAAACCAATTTATTGCTTCACTTTGGCGTCCCCTTAAGAGTCATCGTTCATTATATTGCGGTGCATTGCTTTATAATGTATATAATGCGACTGCATTGCCTTCCTCAACTTACCTACAATGAATGTCTCAAAAACAAGTTATTTTGTAGAGTACACTCGGAAGCCATATGCGAGATCCGTGTAAGGCCATCAGTATACAGACTCCACAGCCTTTATCAGATGACCAAGGTCCGCATACACAAACCACAACCTTTGTTATATTTGTCCTTAACCTTATTTCTCATGTCATCACTTATCTTTTGCCCTGATTACCATTCCGGAGCTGCACAAAACAGAAAAGCAAAACAAGAGACAAGGATAGCCATGGTCTGTGAATACGGGCCTAAGGCAAAAATTAGAACAGCCAGCGTTAAATAAAGCAAGCCAATAGGATGCCAATTTTAAGCCAGATTTATTTTTGATTTCTCCACAGGAGCGGTTACATTTGTACAATAAAAGTGCACTCCAGACAGCTGCTTGAGCGGACGTACCCCTCCACCCTCCCTCTCTTCTTTCTAGCAGAATATCAAAGTGCGTTCCGTAGCACCAGAGCGCACAGATACAGCTATCACTGACTGCTGTGGCACGATTACAGAGTGAGAATCGTCTGACAAGAGGCCCGCTGCCATGTCTATGTAGATTCTGTATAGAACATCTTGTATTTCGTTTTATTTATTTATTTATTTATTTATCTATTAATTTATTTATTTATTTATTTATTTATTGGGGGGGGGGAGAGAATATACGAAGTGATCGACATATGAAGGCTATACTCGGTTACGACCTAACAAAAAAAATTGTAGTGGCTTAGCTTGGCTATGCAAGGATATGCGTAGCTCGCCACGCCAGGTGCGCCAGCTGTGCGCCGTGTGACGTCACTGCTCCTCGCGCATGCACAGCACGGCTCTCGGACTGCCACGCGACACTGCTCCAGCTCGGCCAGTGTAGCTAACGCTACAAAATAGCTCCGCCCACAGAACTGTGGCACACCTGCCCTTCACATGCGAAAGAAAGCCGTGCCAGCTGGTTTCACCTCAAACCATTAGTACTTTTTCTCGGCTAATGTAAACACTACGCGTACTAGGAGTTAAAGGTTCGTCGTTGCTACCTAACGCATTTCGTTTGGCTGAGCAGCGATGTGAGAATCCCTGATGAAATTTTTCAGGACGTTCAAGTTTCCGACCTTAAAACCAGCGACACAAACGTGTGTCTGTATGGGCAAAGTCGACTATCGGAAACGCTCGAGAGGTGCTTGACGTCACGACAATGAGTAAGCGCTATTGGGTAGAGTAAAGCCCCTCCATCACGTCTACTCATGGAGGGGCTTTAGGGTAGAGTATTCATGCAAATTATCTGGGAGGGACAAGGATGGCTGTGGGCGGAGCTGACATTTTTTTTTTTTTTTGCTTAGTTTGTAACGGCCGGAGTACACTCAGCCACCGTCCATTCAGTGTTGTTGCGAAAGGGTTTCTCACTCGTACCAGGCAACGAGCTCTTCGTAACTGGCGAATGTGACGTCACTTGTGGGATAGAGAAAGCTAAAGCCCCTCCATGCGTTTTCCGCCGGCGATGGAGGGGCTTTAGAGAAAGCCTCAATATACGCTTACGCTGACAACGGCTTTCTTGCTGTAACATATCTCCGAGTCCATGCTTTCTGTGCTCAGCAAGAGCCGGAACCAAATGCAGGAAGCTCGGAAAACGTCGCGGCAACCACGTTTCAGGAAATACAGCTTGCGAAGTGCTACGGAGTACCGGTACACTTCAATGACGCCAACGGCGGCGCTGCTGGCGCCATTTTGTGAGCTTTCTACAATCGCGCCGGCTAAATTAATTTGCTTGGCTTTTTTTTTTCGCCGAATGTAGAAAGAAGAAACTATTAATCTACTGCAAGCTAACAATTGCTGACGTTTTTGCACCGGTACGTACGTAGGTACGTATACAGCGTTTGAAATTACAATTAAGCTGAACATAGTTGACGTCAAGGTCTCGAGAAGATTCATCCTACGTTAGTCGATGTTTTACGCATGTTTTGACAAGGAGACGTGATAGAACACAGAGTTTAGTCTTCTTTCGGTTATGGAAGGCGAGTTGGGAGCTCTGTTAACCTCCGATATGGTATCAGAAGCTGACTGGGTTTCGGTGAAGCAATTCGCAAGTGACAAGATTGAGGAAGTGTTAAGTTGCATGGCCGCGCGACATCGACACTGCGTGCAACATGTTGCTGGTGGTTTCCGCTAAGCGAGTTCCACGGAATGAGAGTAAATTTGGGAAAAAAATTAACATATTAAGGTTTTCTGGTAAAATTAAACAGCGCAACAGGATCAACAACCAAAAGTATACATTTCACCGTTATGAGCGGTCATTAGCACCATCAACACGTAACATAGGGATAGCAATTATAAGGTTAACAATCATAACGCAAAATATTTGGGAAAGAGAGAAAGTGGGTGACAAGCAGGGTAACTGCCACCGAGACCCAAATCTGTCAAATATGTTAAAGGGGAAGGAAAACGGCACGAGGAAAAAAAATTAAAGCACACACAAGAGAAAGCAAAATATTAGAGAAATCTAACATGACGAAATGAGCTTAGATAACGACACTGAGAAAGTTGGCTAAAACAGCGCAGAAAAACCTGCTTAAGGCCGAGATAACAAAACAAAAGGCATCAAATCATGTCCTAAAGACAGCGCCGCCCAGTTCAGCATCCCGTCGACGGCGGAGCCGCAGACGTGGTACGCGACGGAGCATCAGTGGTCGCGGTGCCGTTACCGGGCAACGCTGCCTGGGTCGCGTTTCCACGGCCCTGACAAGCCGGGGGTCGGTTCTGCAGGCGTGCGCATATGAGCGCCAACAGGTTGGTCCTGTGCCTCGACCTGGATCACGTGACTCATCTCGCCCTCGACGCGTATAAGGGGCACGCTGTTCACGCTGCTCGTGATGCTCCACGTCTTCTTGCCCATGTCCAGCATGAGCAGCTTCCCTTCCTCGGTCACGCACTGGTCCACCAGGTGCCACTCCAGGCCTTGCTTCTCGACGCAACGACGACCGACGCGGTGCGGGTCCGGATACTGGGACATGCAGGCGATGATCCGGACCGCAGTCAACGTCTCCTCGACGTGCCTCATGACGCACGTCTGGACCATGTTGCCGTGGCACTCGTCTTCTCCGCGCGGGCACTTGATGGTCGGACTGGACGTCGAGTTGCGGTCGCTGCTAGTGCCGTTACTGCCGTCGCTGTGGGTGTTGTTGCTGTTGCTGTCAGCAGAGCCGCTGTCTTCTGCTGACTCCGAACTCTCCGGCTCACCGGTGCTGTTGGCGCTGCTGGGAGTCGTAGTGGTGGTATTGCTAGCGGTATCGTTACCACCGCCGGTACCGTTCTCGATGCGGGCCCGGCCGAAAGGCAGGAGGGTCAGGTGCATGTACTCTCTCAGCAGCTCGTACACGGGTAACAGCTGGGACACGATGAAGCGCCGGCTGCGTGGGCAGTGGCATTCGTAGATCAACTGGACGCTGACCTTCTTCATGGCGACCTCGTACACAACGTAGCTCGGCCCGACGGGGCTTCTTGTCCGGTTCAACCACACGGCCGGCCTCGACGGTTCGTTCGTCGGCGATGCTGCGGTCGTATTGTCGGGTTCTTCGCGGTGAGACCTTCTGTGCCTCCTGGTACTCCTCCTCGTCGACGGCTCTTCAGTCGTGGTTGTCGTAGTGGTCTCCGGGCTCACCGTTGTGGTCGTTGTAGGCTGCGTAGTGGACTCCGTAGTCGATGTGGTAGGAATTGTCGACTCCGTAGTTTCCGCAGCCGTAGAAGACTCGGGCGGCGGCGGCGGTGGTGGTGATGGTGGTGGTGGCGACGGTGCTGCTTTGGTTTCCGTAACGTTCCTCTTGTATCCGTCCCGCGTGGGCTGGAAGCCATCGGGAGCGGTGTCGTCGATCTCATTGTCGGAGACGTTGGCGCTCTGGTAAGCGTCGTCTAGTCGCTTTATGCCCAACAGGTTACTAATCGGATAAGACAAGGCTATGGCGAGAAGCACGAGAGCTAAGCAGGACAACGCTATGCAAACATACTTGGCGGTGACGAAGCGGCGGAGAGGCCGCTCGGGCTGCTGCAGGTACTCGCGATCGTCTTCAGTCGCGGCACCCATGGCGCTGACTATACGGAGCTCGCAAATGAGCCGTTTGCCCGCGGATGCGAGCGAAAGGGCAAGGTTGAAATGCGCGGTAGGCGCGATGCATCAAACGTTCTTTTGCTCACTCACTCTCTCTCTCTCTCTCTCAGCGCGATCTTTCTCGCGTTCCGACGACAAAAGGTGATACGCAGGTTCGCTCGGTATACGTGCGTGCGAGCGCACTTGGTATTTTGTCGGAACTCTCACTCTCTCAATTTATTCTTGGTTTCCTCACGCTCGCGCCAGGAAGAAATACACGAGGAATACCGTATCCGCTCGAATATACCGCCCAAGAATTACTTTTGAACGTACACTATACAGAACGCAATACCTCTGAAGTACCGACCGGCTCATGCATGTATTCTAGGACGTGGCTCATTTAGAGTCGTATTTAGGGAGTGAAACGCTTGAGCATTTGGCGATACACTGTAACAAAAAAAAAAACAAAAAAACGTGTTACTCTTTTAGGTGAGTCCTGACTTGCCACGTATATGACTCTCTTTAAAGAGTCACATTAACTCTATTTTGGGTCCCACGACTCTCCGGTGACAGTATAATAATCTCCAAAGGGAGTTCACGTGTCTTTTTCTTCTTAGAGTGTAAAAAGGCTCAACTTCCCGCAGTTTTCGCAGTGTAATGCTAAGCAAATTACACCCCCTTAATATTCTCCAAACAGCCCTGAAATGATTTCTCTTCTTATCAATGGCCGTGCATGAACTATAAGCACGAGACTTAGATGGCTGCGATAGAGATCGATATATATCAACCGCGGGACTTGACTGCAATGCGCGTACAATACGTGTGATATGACGCGTTGCGGTTTGCCTTGCACTATATTTTTCGTTCCGTACGTGTCATCTTCTTCTTTTTCCTATAGAGCTCTTTTCCAGCTTCTCTCCTCTTCAAGTGGAGGGGCGCGGTATTATCTTAAGGAGACGATTGTTACCCTACTGTCCTTCCTCCCTTTGTGTTTGTATATGTTGATACGAATAATAATAACGACGACAATCAGGCTGCGTTTGGTTTAAGGATCGGATTAATCGACCACAGTGACATTATACACCACTGTTAACCACCTAATAAAAAAATAAACAAAGCTAAAGGTTGTCATGTTAGTTGAACTGTATCCGAGGTATCTGACAAGTCGTATTAATCGCAAGCATCGCCAATACAGGTGGCGAGGAAGCGGCGGAGTGCTTGGAAGTTCAAGCTGCTGCGAAACTTGCCTAGTGACCTTTGCGATCATCGCTATCCAAGATTTATTTGCATAACTGATTTACATAAACTATAGTCCTGTTTACATTTTATTAGGCCGCCCTGGTGTGGCTTAGTGGTTGTGGCGTTGAAGCACGAGGGTGCGGGTTCGATTCCCGGTTTCGGAAGCCGCGTTTTGATGCAGGTCAAATGGAAAACCACCCGTGTGTATACACTTATAAAAAATAGATTTAAGTGCACGTTCAACAAACCACGGCGGTCAAAATTATTCCGGAGTCTGCAACCACGGAGAGCCCGATTAATCATATCGTTGTCTTGGCGAGTAAAGTTTCGTAATTTAATTTTTGAGCTTTTGTTAATATTGTAGGACGTTTCTTGAAAGCCTCTGAACAAATGCTCGTACTTTCTGATAAGCATTCAACCCACGTAGATAAAGAGACTCATTAACTTCCGTTCTTCGTACATAGTCCTGACTTTATGAAGGCCAGAAAACAATGTTACAAGTTTAGTTACAATGTTAAAACAACAAAAAATGGCAAAAGTTCAGGAAAAGATTTAAATTTGAAGAGAAGAAAAAATCGTGAACACGGGGTGTCACTTGCCGACGTTTCGGCAAGCGGACTTATCTTCAAGACTGCAACGGCAGAAGAAAAGTCCGCTTGTCGAAACGTCGGTTCAAGCACGCACCCCCTGTTCACGAATTTTTCAGTGTTATAACAACTGCTATAACAGCGTTATAACAAGTTGTTACAACAAGTATAGTAGTTTACACAGCACGGTGACATATAGTCAAAAGGCGTAATAAATTCGTATCATGTGAGGAAAAAAACAAGCAGCGCGTTTGGAATAGCAGCGCGTCGAGAAGTCTAAGCGCGGTAAACTGTGGTATATAAAGGTGAACGACGTCATATTCGACGCGTGAGTCATCCAACGTCAATACGATCAGTAGACAAACAAGACTCACAGTTTATATACATGGCAGTAACATATAAGGACGAGCTGAAATTATTATTAATTGATACGCGTACGTAAATACCCAAGGACACATAGGAAATAGGGAGAGATGATTTTTTTCGGGAGGAGAGAAGGCATAGGAGAAAGGGAACTAGGAGGAGAGAAAGATGAAAGCAAAGAAAAAAATGAAGGAGAGTCGGACGACGAAAATAAGTAAAACACAAACACATACACACACAAAAAAATGGCGAAGCTCGCACTAAGTCGCGTAAGGCTTGAAGCAGCGAAACTGGACGATTCTGAAGTCTAATCCGGCTGCTTCTGGATTGTTGCTAGGCTTTAGCTGTAGGTTAGTCACGACACGGATGTCCAAACTCCATAACCGAGCGTTCGCAACTCTCATAGATCTACGGGCACGTCGTCGTTGGCGTATGGGGCTTCCATCGCTTCGGGCTCTTCTCGCAGCCGCCGTTGCCTTTCTCGTTCCCTTGTATGACAACTTCGCACAAGAAGTGGCAAGCCTGAAGGAAGAGCGCAGCTGGGTGACCTTCTTTGTTGGTCATTATTCTTTTCCTTCTTTCTTCTCTTTCTCTTTGTTTCTTGTATTTCTATTTTGTATCTGTTTCTTTCTCATTCTTTTTATCTTTATTTCTCTTTCTTCACATTCTTTCTCTCTGCTTTCTTCTCTCTCTTTCTTTTTCTTTATTTCTCTCTTGATATTTCCATTTTTTTCTATCTCTTTCTCTATCTTTTCCGTGTTTATCTTTCTTTCTCTCTCTCTCTCTCTCTCGAGTAATGGGATTTGCCCAATTTCTGTGGCACACACCCATTGATGATGACAAGTTTTCTGATAGGCCGCACAAATAACGACCAGCTCAGGAAGTCATAGCGAAGGCATATACTGCGGGTACGTGGTGACGTAAGTTCGGAATTTGAAGGGCACGTTTCGCGCGAAAGATCCCATCAATAGATTAGCGTTGACGTCATCAAAATCCGAGTGAACTCGACATTATACGTTCAGTGATATATGTGCCGAATTGCCACAGGCTGTTAGGAAAAAGCTCTAGAGCTCGCGGGTTCCTATCTAAAAAAAAAAAAAATCATACGGTGCCTTTTTTTTCTTTTTTTTTTTCCTAAGACGACTGGAAGGCGAAAGCCACTTTTTTTTCCTGAGTCTATTGTATTGGTCAACCCCCCCCCCCCCTCCGAAAGCTTTCCACATCCAACGTGTTTTATTTTCATTTATCTATTTCCATTTTCAATTTCCAGCTTCCATTTTCAATTTCTTTATTTTTGTGACTCATAGAACACAGGTAGAATATAATTAAACCATCGGTGGTGCCAGAGTAAGAACTGTCGGAGTGGACCCTGATAAAATGAATGGGGGGTTAATACACAATCGTCGCCAACAGTAGTAGCTAATAACATATTGTACGAAGCACTAGCTCATCAGCAATATCTAAAGGACTTGTACATTCGACAGGGCGACCCCCCCCCCCCCATCCTCGTCATTGCTCACGATTTCCGAACGGTGTGACCGGGCCTAACGTATTTATTTAGATATACTACATACAAGAAGCAGTGACCAGCACTTCCTATCCTTGGCTAGTGTCGATAACAGCGTTACGTATATACATATAAATACCAAGACATGCAAACTTGTACCTGAAGTTGAAATGCAAATTAATTAATTAATTAATTAATTAATTAATTAATTAATTAATTAATTAATTAATTAATTAATGATAGGCTTAACGTTCCAAAACCACAATATGATTATGAGGGACGCCGTAGAGGAGGGCTCCGGAAATTTCCAGTTGGGGTTCTTTAACGTACACTTAAATCTAAGTACACGGGCCTCAAGCATTTTCGCCTCCATCGAAATGTGGCCGCCGGCGGCCGGGATTCAATCTCGCGACCTTCGGGTAAACAAAGAAAGAAAGAAAGAAAGAAAGAAAGAAACTAGACCAAGAACACTGAATACAAAGGTATCCCTCCATGCGCACACGTACTGCACGCGTATGCCAGTGTTCGAAACGTGCGATGACTGATGTTCTTTCCCGGAAGGGAATAAGTAACATTTAAAAGAAATGGGCGAGAAGGAGGGGTTCGTTGCTACGCAGACGTATATACTGCCACCAAGAATATCGACGTGGCCCCAGCCGCGGGGGATCTCGGAACGTTAATGCCTCCGGTATTTCTCTTGCACGAGCCATTCAACAGAATAACATCTGGAACAGCCAGTGCCATTCCGTTGTTTTAAAAGCTATATAAAAAAAATGCAAAGCAATGGACGGATGACGCACTGAATTTCCATTTCGCTCTCGCCGCGCGCGTGCGCACGGCGTTGAACCACAGCGATTTTTCCGGACCGATCCCCGATTGGCGTTAACGCGTTGACTTACCATAACTAGAGTTCGCGCGCGCGAGCTTTCTTTAGCTACAATGGCGCTGTGCTTCTACACTGCAGTCAACTATAAGATCAGCCTTGTTTCGCTAGCGCTTCTTTCTTCTTTTGGGCGCATACAGCTGGTATAGAAGATGTGCACGGGTATAGTTTAAAAGCAGATCCGCACCGGCCCCCTCTATCCTGGACATAGTCAAATTCCGCCATGTTGTCGAATTCCGCCATTGGTCAAGTCTGATTGGCCAGGAAGGCTGCCACGGCCTCTCCGATTGCCTTAAAATGCCGCCATTACAAAATTTGACAAGATGGCGGAATTTGACAGTGTCCAGGATAGCGCCTCGGTAGGGTGGTTATAATTCTAGCCACCCTAGCCCCGGTTTTCACGCAGTCTGGGGAGAGTGAGGCTCGGTAGGAAGGGGAAAGGGCTGCGACTCGCCGAGAGTGGCGAGGGAGAGCCTCGATAGGAGGGCAGCGTCGTTGTACGCTGGTACGCTCGCAGGGATGAGGAGAGGGCCATGCAACGACGCCTCGCCAAACTTCCTTGGGGAGGCGGGCACGTCATGCACAGCAGCGGTGCTTGCAACGCTGCTTGCGTTCCAGCGCAGCCGTGTTAGTAATACGCGTCTTGGGCGAGGGGAGTGAGCATATCGTAGGGACATACCATAACATAGTGTCGAATAAAGAACAATGGTACAACACAGAAATACTTAGAAAAGACTTCGAAAACATAGAAATACTTAGAACTTGCAAAAAAAGACAGATAGGCGAACGGGACGTCAGCTTCGCAGTTTCGACAGCTTTCACGGAGCGGAGCTGGATGTGTTTTTAGGGGCGAAGCTCCTTAAGGCGGCACCCGTTCGTCCCTCGTAGTCGTAGTAGTGCGTAACCAGTCGTAACGCTAGTACCAGATCTTGACCTCCAAGGTGGTGCCGGTGGGTGATTTCTCCTGTGCGTTGTTGAACAATAAAAAATTCGCAGCGTGCGCGTTGACTAAAAGCCGAATTCTTCTGTCTCTCATTCCCCATTAGCAGCCATTGGCATGTTCCTGTAGGAAACGTTAGTAGAAGTAGAAGTGTAAGTGTTAGCTAAAAGCCGACTTCTTCTGTCTCTCATTCCCATTAGCAGCCATTGTTTACCTCCAAGGTAGTGCCTGGTGAGATTTCTCCTGTGCGTGATTAAACAATAAAAATTTTGTTCAAAACGCCGTTGATTGATGAAATAAACCAACGAAAGACGCCAGATGTTTTCTAAAAGCAAAACGAAAGAACGCCAGACGTTTCTAAAGCAAAACGAACGAACGCCAGCTGCTTAACGAAAGACACCAGATGTTTTCTAAAGCAATGGTTTTCTAAGCAATGAAAATTCACAGCGTACATGTAAAATTAAAGTGAGCTGCAAGTCGTCATAACTCTCATCGAACCTTTAGAATAAACGCGCCCGATCTCACGTCGGTGATGATGTACTGGGCAGAATTCACGGAAGATTCACGGTTTACCGATGAACCTCCGCAGCTTCGCCCACTCATCATCATTCACTCCGTGGATATGCTGTGATTTTTTTCCCTCATGATTTGATAGACGAAACACGAGCAAGTTTGGCGAACGAGTTGATTATAGTGTTGACTGGTGACCAGCTATGGCTAATACTGGTTTATATCATTGTTGCCTAACGTTTTCATGCTGGCTAACGTGTGCAGTCGGGTTTGGTTGGCTATCCGCTCTTATAACAATGTAGTACAAAAAAATATTCAAGCGTTGCTCGACCCCGCAGGAATGTGTCAACGAACGCTGATAGACACGTCAGCGCACCGGAGCGCTCATGTCTGCCTGATGTTAAACTGACGTCTGCGATCGGACGCGAGTGCCGACGTTTACGTCGGACTATAAACAAACCTTTAGGCGTCACAGTGCAGTCAACGTGTATGGTAAGCCCGCATCACGTGCACATTAGCAACTGGGTTTACACAAAGAAATCGATCGTCCTCGCACGGCCGCTCCGTGGTCCTCGTTACGCTTGGCTCAAAGTGAAATAATAGAGGCATAGCAGCTAGAGCTGTTCGCTTGACAGCTTCACATAAAATAACACCTCTGCCTTAAAATTTTAATTCATCGACATCAAATCTGCACGTTTGCAAAAGCGCGTTATATCACAGGCATAGGCGTGCGCACAGGGGGGCGGGGGGGGCAGGTGGGGAGCGGCCGCCCCCCCCCCCCCCTAGAAAGAAAGAAAGAAAGAAAGAAAGAAAGAAAGAAAGAAAGAAAGAAAGAAAGAAAGAAAGAATGTCTGTGAGGCATGAACAGCTTCCATTTTCCGATAATGCAAGGGCTCCTGAATTTTTAGGAGCTGGCTCGCCAGGTTCTTGAGCTGCAGGGGCAAAGTCCCGCGCCGTAAGCGCAACCTTAGTTTCAGAGGCGACCGCTACAGGCGCAGCTCGCGCGAAAGAGAAGTCTTCTTCCTCTTGTTCTTCGAGCGCCTTGATGATGATGATAACGCAGGCAAAACCCGATTATCTCCGAGCCAGCTCCCCAATCATCATTCACTTCGTGGATATGGCGCGACTTTTTATTTCACTTAAATGCATCACCTCACGCAGAAAGATACGCTTTATAAATTTTATTCGTTCACCTTTGCTCAGCTCAACCGTTCTCGTTTTCTTTACAGTAACTCTTTAGTAAATGTTTACCTCCATGTTTAGCAACCACTGGAAGCCTATATAGTACCCTTCTCCGCGTCGCATTTCCATGCCGATTCATCGAGAAAACTAACAGTCCGTCCATCCATCGATCCTCTGTTACGTAAGAGTCGGTATAAGACGAATCGCTGTAAGCAAGTAAACGTATAAAACAAAGTAATGTCGTTGTTGTTTTTTTTCTTCGGCGCACTGGAATAAACACCACCGCTTTCAGCAGGTGAATATATCGAGACCACGTCAATGCGCAGATGCGGCGATACAAAACAAACTCAAAAGGACACTCGCGCTGTAGGCTTCGCTGAAATATACCTACTGGTGGCGCAATAAAAGCCCCCTGTAGGACCACATGTAAGGCCAACATGGAGGATCGTGCGAATCTCGAAAATTCCAATCTTGCGAAATATAAACGCCTAACACGTGTTTCAGAGATCGCGGGGGCAAGCATTCTATGTGGCCGCCTTCCGGACGCTCAGTGAGATGAAAGACACCGTGGCGATCAACCCCGCCAACAACGTTTCCCCGAGAAGACCGCAACCACGGAATTTCCTACAACTCTGCGCTCTCGCATCACTTCAGAAAACTCCCAAAGATAATTCTGCGTGGATTTTCAAGGGCGGAGGCATTAGGGGCCCGGGCTTTCGTATGCTGTCATCGCTTGGCGTAACGCAGGCAAAACCACGTATAAAAACAGAAAAAAAAGAGGAAGCAAGCGACAAATAGAAAGATAGAAAGAAAGGGAAAAACAGAAATAAAAATAAATATAAATAAAGGAAGAAAAAACACAGAAAAGCTGGAAAAGAGAAAAAGAAAGAAAAATACGAAGAAACAAAGATAAAAATTAAAAAAAAAAACAAAGAAGGCTGCCAAGCTCAGCACTTCCTTCAGGCTTGGCACCATTAGCGCGAAGCTGCTTTAATTTTCTTTCTCAGAATCTGAGTGGAGCAGATGAGCAGAGGAGGATGTGTGGGGAGGGTCTGCGCATGCGCAGTAAGGGTGGTCACGCCGCACACCACCACTACAGTGTACTATGGGCACACTGCGCTTGCACAGGTGGCTCCACCAGCGAGGCGGCGTTCAGCGCCAACGCGGCCGTTTCCGCGTCCCTGGGGTGATATTCCCTCCCTGACCACAGGCGTGGCTGCTTGTGCAAGCATGGTGTCGTCTGCGTGCGTTCCTCTGCAACTGCTGGCTGGTTCTAAGACCGCCGAAGGTTTGGAATAATTTTTCAGGGGAGTAGGCTAAATATTGATAAAGACAAGCTTCTGTACGAGGAAGGTCTTGTACAGTCGCGCTCAATATGACTTTCAACACAGGAGCGCGTGGCCTCACGAGTTTAATGATTGCGCACGGCTTCAACTTGCTTCATTTCTGTAATTACTTTTTTTTTCTTATTTGGGAACATCCCCCAGTGAGAGAACAGCGTTTAGGTGTAGAAATAAGGGCGAGTGGAAGGAATGAGAAATCTCTAAACTCGTAAGGCCACACGCTCCCTTGTTGCAAGTCATATTGAGCGCGACTGTACATATATTGGTAAGGTACTTTTCTCTGAGGACGGAAGCGTGGTGACAAGTCGGTGTGTGTCCCAAACGCGCATCAACGCTCCGTCGATGACTATGAAGCTGAGAGTAAGCAAGCATTTTTATCCAATGGTCTCGTTTTATTTCATTCTGTTTTGTTGTTTTGAAGCTTTCTCGAAACAGGTGCGTCATTGACGCGACCTGCGACTGCACAGCAGGCATGCTAGTGCAAGCACGCTGCGGCGGTGGACGCGTGTACCTGCAGACATATAGAAAAGTGTCTCGAAGATTTTGTTATGTAAAGCTAACAAAAATAAGAACTAGGAGGAGGAGGAGGAGGAGGAGGAGGAGGAGGAGGAGGAGGAGGAGGAAGGAAATGAAGGAAAGGCAGGGAGGTTAACCAGACGCGCGTCCGGTTTGCTACCCTACGCTGGGGGGAAGGGATGAAGGGATTAAAAGAAAGAAAGAAGAGGGAAGAAAGCACTGTCAGGGTACATATGCACCTGTCCATTGAATGCCTACAAGCGGTCGTTTAAGGCGGTCGATTTTAAAAATAGCAGTAATGCTCGTGTCGCTTTGCAGGGCCACGATCCGAGGATCTTCTCTTCGGAAAACGGTCTGTCGTCTAACTTGTTCAGCGCATCGCGCAGAACGTTTCGTTCGTTCACAAAACGTCCACAGAAACACAGTAGATGTTCTATCGTTTCGTTGCTATTGCACGAGTCACATTTTGAGGTGTCTGCCATTCCTATGCGAAAAGAGTACGCCTTCGTGAAAGCTACTCCTAACCACAGGCGGCACAGTAAAGTTGCATAACGGCGGGGGAGGTGCGATGGAACTTGGAGCTTCCTCGATGGGTCTAGTTCATGCAGGCGACGGTTCCAGACACTAGGGTCACTCAACCAAGTTTGCGTCATGGTGTCAGCGAACGAGTGTAGACCCTTTGCAGCGTCTGTCCTCGACAAGGGTATTGGGGTTGTCTGGGCACCCTCGTGAGCGGACCGAGCAGCATCATCAGCGAGGTTGTTACCCACAATACCACAATGTCCCGGCAGCCATTGGAACACAACGTCATGTCCCTTCGATGAAGCTTGGTGAAGAGCTTCTCTCATTTCGTTCACTAACTGCTCGTGCACCCTTCGTCGTAATGCTGATTGCAGACTCTGAAGGGATACCCTGGAGTCGCAAAAGACAGCCCACTTTTGAGGCTAGGCTTTCGCGATATAAAGGATAGCAGCACGTAAGGCGGCAAGCTCCGCTGCTGTTGATGTCGTCCCGTGTGACACCCTGAAATTGACAGTCACTTGGCAGGCCGGAATAACAACAGCACCTGTGGAGCTGTCGGCTAAGACTGATCCATCGGTATAAATGTGTGTCCTTTGGCCATACTCCTCGTTGAGTAGTGACAATGTCGCCTGTCGTAGAGCCACTGTCGAATGACGGCTCTTCTTCGTTATTCCCAGAATTGTGAGGCGTACCTGTGGTTGTTGTAGGCACCACGGAGGCGACAGTGGTCTTGCTGCTGGAGTAAAGCCCGACGGAAGGCATTCTCTATGAGTCGAAACAATCTTTGAAATAATGGCTCGCGGTCTCTGAAGTGGCAACGCAGCAATATGGTGACCGGGAACTCGGCAGACATGTCTAATGTGAGCTCTTAAATTGTCAGTAGTGACGTATGTTGGAATCGGATGCTCTCTTGCGATCGTAATTGTCCCGTGCGTTGAGGTGCAGCGTGGTAATCCTAAGCACGTGCGTAGTGCGTGGCCTTGCAAGCTTTGGAGGGTGCGGATGTTCGTCTTGCATGTATTGGCCAGCATCGGCAAGCTGTAACGTAAAAATCTCAGAAACAGTGCTCTGTAAAGCTGCATCATGGAACGTATCGATGTGTCCCAAGTTTTCCCGCAGAGGAACCGCATTATGTGAACGATGGAAATTAGTCTTCTCTTCAAGTAAACGCAGTGGGCGCTCCACGAAAGATCCCTGTCAATAATCACACCTAGGAAGCGATGGTTCTTCTGTTACGAGACATTTTGGCCGTTGATAATAACAGGATATGGTGTCATGGCCTTGCGTGTAAACGCGACCAACGCACATTTCTCGGTAGAGACAGAAAGACCCTGTTTGCGGAGATATGAGCAGGTTAAGGTGGCAGCCTGCTGGACTCTTGCGCGCACTTGAAGACGGGTCACAGCCGAAGACCAAAGGCAAATGTCGTCAGCATATATTGATATGTGAGCAGTACTTGGTAAAAGCTCACGAATGCCGACCATCACAAGATTAAACAAAGTGGGGCTCAATACCCCGCCCTGTGGGACGCCACGGGAAGTATAGTGGCTGGCAGTGGGACCATCTTCCGTCTGCACAAAGAAGGACCTCCTCGTCAAATAATCGCGGATCCACTGAAACATCCGACCGCCAATTCCGGCAGCCTCCAAGGACTCGAGGATCGCGTCATGTGTTACGTTGTCGTACGCCCCTTTCACATCCGAGAAATAGCGCCAGTGATATGCGCTTGAGGCACTTTTGCTGCTGGACAAAGGTTGGGAGGTCAATTACGTTGTCAACGGATGACCTGCCTCGCCAAAAGCCCGTCATGCAGTCTGGGTACACATTGTAGGAGGAGGAGGAGAGGTTGAGGAAAGAAAAAGGCGCAACTTCTGCAACCCTAATTGGGAGCACGGCTCAGCGCCACACACATTGTAGCGCTCGAGATACCATTCTAGGCGTAGAAGTATCATCCTTTCCATGACTTGCCCGACGCAACTTGCCAGGGCAATAGGGCGAAATGATGTCAAATCGAATGGTGACTTTCCTGGTTTGAGTAGTGGCACAAGCCGACTTATCTTCCATTGCTGGGGAACAATGCCCGCATGCCATGAGTGGTTGTAATATCTCAACAGCTTTCCTCTGGCCTCTTTTTCAAGGTTGGCTAAAGCGGCGTAGGTGACGCCATCAGGCCCTGGTGAAGATGATCGTCGGGAAGCCGCCAAGGATGCGTCCAGTTCTTCCATAGTGAAGTCTTTGTCCATTTCTGGGATCCGGGGCTCAGGAAAAACACTATGAACTGCGGAAGCGGGCATGGCACACACACTAGCGATTCGCGTACAAAAATCATTCGCCAGTTCAAGTTGGGTGCGGCCTAGATGTAGGGCTAAAGCCATGAAAGGATGTCTTTGTTGGGGAGTCGAGCGCAAGCCACGAATAGTGCTCCAGATGCGTGACAATGGCTTGCGAGGATCCAATGACTCGCAGAATGATTTCCAGAGCTGCTCTTCAAGTTTGTCCAAACGTCGTTGGACTTTTTTCTGTATGCGCCGTGCCAGCCTCAAGTCACATATTGCCTTCGTGCGTCTGTATCTCCTTTCCGCCCTTCGGCGAAGCGTACACAGTTTCTCCAGTTCAACGTCAAAGTCTGAACGCTTGCCGGCAAACGGGAGCATGCAGGAAGCTTCTCTCATTGCCTCTTTGATAACATCCTCCAAGTTATGGCCAAAGTCTACTCGGCATGCATTTTCCATGAGACGCTGAAATTTTTTCCAATCGATTCTCCGTATTTTATTCCTAGAGGAGGAGTTGGTAAGACCTCTGATTCGCACATTAGTTGGAATGTGGTCACTTCCATGTGTTTCAATGTCTGAAAACCACTGGACTTGCGACCGGAAGCTTCTGGATACCAGGGTCAAATTTAGGCAACTGCTGTACGTAAGCCCCCGCAGGTATGTAGGACTGCCATCATTTATAAAACACAGTTCGTGCTTAGAGGCGAATGACACGAGCATAAGAACTAGAATTAAACAATGTCTTCGCGATACCGATTCAGCGTGAAAAAACGCATATCGCCATTCGGAGACCATTATCAGTGGGTGTATCATAATTAATGCAGGTCTGAAACAATGTTTCATTCCATGGGCGCCTCTCCCATTGAAAAAACGTAACACCCTGCACCGAATAAAATGACAAAAAGTCTTGTCACGACGAACAAATTGTATCCAACATTGGCGTCTCTTCTCCCACTGAGCCTTCGGGAAGCGGTAAAAATTTGTTCCAGGTGAATTGCTGCAGGTATTGTGACTAGAGGTGTGCACGGGCTCCGGGTAGCCCGAAAGCCTGAGCCCGACCCGGCCCGCGGGCCGGGCTCGGGCGGGCCGACGTCTTTTCACCTCGGGCCCGGGCCGGGCTCGGGCTACTTGGAGTTTTATCGGGCCGGGCTCGGGACCAGCGCAAAGCCCGACTCAAGCCCGAAGTTTAGAGAATGAGCGGGAATTGTTTTCCAGCACGCATGCAGCGCCTTTTCCGCGACCGCCCTTTACCGCTTTTCCTTTCCATTCGCTACTTTAAACAAAAGGGGAGCAGGCAAAGCACTGCTCTGTTGCACTCCGACAAACAGAGAAGTAACACCACCTGAGCTAGTGACGGCACCACACGACTGTTCGCGTTAGATTTAAGGCCAAATCCCATATGAGTGAAAATGCACGCGACAGCGACCCGTCGTAGATCGCCCTCGTGCAAGCTGCATGAGCATACCCCATACACATGACGGCTTTGGCGAGCGAACTCCATTGTTGCTGGCATGAGGCCGTCTACTTGTGATTTCTAAGCTGTGTAATAGAGACTGTTCGTCGTGTGTCGTTTGATCATGTTTGATATATGCTCAATAAAATGCCAAATTATCGCAAAACGATGTTTTGTTTTCGCAGCGAACCTTCAAAAAGCCGGGCCGGGCCGGGCCGGGCCGGGCCCGGGATTGTGTTTTCGTACGTCGGGCCGGGCCGGGCGGGCTCGTAGCCTTTTGCCGTCGGGCTCGGGCGGGCCTTCGACAAAGTCAGCGGGCCCGGGCCGGGCTCGGGCTCGGAAATACGGCCCGTGCACAGCTCTAATTGTGACAGCCCAGAACACAACAAACATTGTTGCTGCGACGGTGAGCGATGGAACGACCGCGAAAGGAGAAACGCTTCGCAAAACTGCGGAAAAACACGAAGGAGCTGGTACAAACGCTACAGAGCCACAATGCACGTATCCTACAGCTAATGAATGTAGTCCCACAATTGCGTCCGTATTTTCTGCGTGATATATAAAATACTCCTTCATTTTCTACATGTAGCTTTTTGAGACGGAACGCAGCGCTCGCAAGCGAGATATCTGCATTTCTCTTACTTTATACGTTGTAACTTTGCGTTTTTGCATGCGTGAAATAGTCGCGCCTTTTACCCCTACCTTAGACCAAGTAACCAAGTTTGTTCTAGTAACATTGCCTTAGACGCTAAGCAGCGTTTGCGTCGAAATACAACGCTAGCCATCACTTTTCCACGGCGTTACGAGACGCGCGCCAAACCGGACTACTTCGCGTAGCAGTACATGTGCAGACGCTCCGCCCCCGTAGCTTTCCCTTCATTGCCAAGAAAAGCACCACCGGATTGAACACCTTCGCATATATATATAAGTTTGTTCTCTCTCTCACAGACGCAAGCTCATCGCAATCTTGATGCAGTCGTAGAAGGACGTCGTGTATGTGCTGATGAATGAATATGGACCTACATGTCCCCTCGGGTGTTTGATATCACAAATGGGCATCGCTTAGGTTAAAATGTTCGCGCCGTGTTCAATGCATTACCCTTTTCACGCAATTATTCGTGGTCTTGACGTTTTCAAATGGGCATAACAAGACGTAAATCGCAAATGCGCTTGGTACAGTTGCAGAGGTTATCAGATAAGGCACAGAAGGCGTGACAACTTGTGCGTTGGCTCCATGGACAGTTTCGGGTGGGGATCTTCTGTGACACTGTTTCTAAAAGTTCGTAGAGTCCTACGGTGAAATAAACTTTTTCTAAACAAAGCTGCTTAGTCATTTGTGTATGTTATGTAGTTGTACAGACGCTGTTTCCAAGTGTTCGTAGCGTCTTTAGATGGAATAAGTTTTTAAAGACGATAGTCTTTCTTGGGGAACTTAAACGCAGAAATTTTGGTCTGTCTTTCTGTCTGTCTGTCTTTCTGTTTGTCGGCACGTCACCCGATTCAACCAACCGGCCAAAGTTGAACCACTTGCTTACCGCCCACCTATCTTGAACTGGTACGGCTGTTCATACTTGCGAACGCTGTCGATCAAAAAGTAAATATTACGCATATCTGAGGCATAACATCATTAGGTAAGCATTAGGCGGTGTGTTCCTTTAATAGAAAATACATAGATACGCAATTTTAAAGACCTTGATGGTATGCGTTTAACGTTGAGACAGTAACGCGTTTATTAAAAGATTGCCACAGATGAAGCGATCAGCGGTACAAGCCGAGCAAGCGCGAGCGCCAACAACAACCGTCTTCGTCTTCTTCTTTCGCAGGCGTTCTTGTCTGCGCCCTACCATGTTACAAATCACTCCCCTGCGGAAAAGGAGCCATCCTGGCGACCTAAGGAACAGGTACAACTGGTGGGTCATAATGCGGCTTCAGTCGATCGACGTGAACAGTCTCGCGGCCGCGACGACGGCGGTCCGTAGATGATTGAACAGGCTCAATCATATAGTTAACTGGGGATGTTTGACGTAGGACGCGGTAGGGGCCTTCGTACTTAGGCAGTAGCTTTGTGGAAAGGCCAGGAGCGGAGGAGGGAACCCGAAGCCACACCAGCGTTCCAGGCGAATACGACTGAGGAGGCAGGCTTTCGTCGTGACGGTCCTTCTGGCCCTACTCGCCCTACAATGTTACAACCCTAGTTTCTTAAGGTGCGCTGAAAATGCGACTGCGCTGAAACTTCTCTTCCTCCGTGCCCTCTGCACAAGCTCATGTTGTGTTTCGGTTTCGGTTCAGTATTGCATTGTACGAATGACAGGGGGCGCCGCTCTGGCATTCCTGTTTTACCCAGGCGACGTGTAAGTAAGAGAGTTTGTGGAGAGTACTCGTTGAGTGCGGACGTTTCTTCTCCTTCGGCGCATCGCGCCAAACAGCGTGTTCGGGCTGGCCGGCGTCCTCACCGGTCGCGTTGGTCACCGCCGGTCTTCGCCTGCCGCTGCGCCGGGACTACCAGCCCGCAACACAGCACTCATGTTTCCCGACGTATTGCCAGATGGCGTCCATATCTCACGCAGCGCCTCTTCTGTCGTCTTTAGACGACATTTGCAGCGAAGCACGCAGATACGCGGCCAATTTTTTATTGCGATAGCAACTGTGTGGACAGTCTCGGCTGGTTTTTGCCGTCGCCATGCTGCGTATATATATATATATATATATATATATATTGTGAGGAACGAGACAGAGACAGCACCCGATCCTGGGCCAGCTGTTCTATTCTCAACCTCTTCTTCCTCTGCCTCGATCAGCTCTCCGCGCGCCCTGCCCCAGTGTCGTTCTTTGTCATCACACTCGGCCATGACTGCGAGCGCGCGGAGCTGCCGACAATGTTTCTGGTGGGCGTGGTTGACTGCTTCGTGGTGGTCGGCCCCGACCACACCGCAACGTGGATGGGGAATCTGCGATAAGCGTCTCTGGTGGGCGACACTGACTTCCTCGCGCTGGTCGGTCTGGGTCACGCAGTGACATCATGTGAGCTGTGAAAGATGCATCTGGCGGCCGGCTTTCGCTGTGTCTCGAAGGAAACGGCAGGTGCGGCATACCAGAAGGGGATTTGTCAGCAAAAAGAATCTTGCATGACTTCGACCAAACTGAGAAGCCTTTTTCTTTGGCCACTCTCTCTGTGTTAGTAATGGAGCGCGTACTGTGTATTCCATCAATGTCCGACGGCTCTGGAGCCGATCCGAGTGGCACATCGGGCACCTTAATTGAAGGGTGCCGCGCAGGATGCTTGAGGATAGCTGACGGTACCTCAACCTGCGATAGGGTTAGCGATTGGGCAACACTCGAGCGCTTGTTCCGGAGAACCTTCTCACCCAACATCAGCGTGTTGGGGGCATTGAGCTTCATTCCATCGATCCTCTGCAAGTCTCCCATGATGTGCAGCGGGTCCTCTCCTTTCAGTGCGTCCGGTCTGACCATTTGAGGCTGCTTCTTACTTTCGGGTTCCCTTGTCACATTTTCTTGCTCTCTTAGCCCGAGGTGGCCATCGGCGCAGGCGGCGAATGAACGCGCTTGAAGTCGCGGATGGAGCTCTGACGAGTCTGAGAAGACGTTGCTGATGGTCATGGAGTCGTCCTCCTTCTGAATTGGCAGCGTGTCAAGCACGAGAGGAGCCGGCACGCCCATGTCCTGAAGGGAAGATGATATTGGGGCCCGCGTTACCAAATCCCGTGGACGGAATGTAGTCTCGGCTTCTTGTCGTAGTGGTCCTGTGTAGGACATCGGCGCCACAGCACTGCGTCAGTCCAGAGTTTGTACGAGGAGAGGTTGGGAAGCTCTCCGTTAAGCTGCACTGCGCAGTAGCAGCCTCGAGGTTGTGGCCCTCCATAACTCCGTCCTCGGTGGAGGTCTTGGACGCACCGAAGGTACCGGGCATCAGGCCGAAAGCGGCAATCAGGGCTGCACTCCATCCTGCCCAGGACTGCTGCCTCACGCCTTCATACCTGTGCCACGCCGCGGCGCCTTCCCGAAGGCGGTCTACCGCCACGGACCATTTCTGCGCCTCCGTCCAGGTTTCGCGAGCTCCCAGGGCGTTGACGGTCGCCACCCATTTTTCGGCATCGTCCTGGAAGCCGCGGAACTCCGGTAGTACGAAGGTAGCCTGGGATAGTGATACGGCAGGCGCGAAACGGTAGATTGTGTACGCGAAATCACCAAGTTGGATAGAGACCTGGCTGATGGTTGACCGGAGCTCTCTACGTTGCTCAGGCGAGCTGGCCTCGAGGTCTAGCGAGGTGGCTATATCCAACATGGCGTTGATTGCTGTCAGTGCCGGTATTATGGGAAGGAACAGCGCAGAGCTCGACGCTGTCAAGGCGTTGGCCGTGACGCGGAGTCGCGCAATGGTACGCCGCAGGTGCGCGGCGCTCTCCGATGGTTCGCGTGCGGCGCCAGTCATGTCGGACCAGTAGGCGGTGGTTGGGCCCATGACGGCGGGCTGCTGGTCCGAAGGAGCTTGTACCGCATCCCAAAGAGGCTCAGGTGCCGGTGGAGCCCTGGATGAGGGGGTATCGCCACGGGAAGCGTGAGCAGCATTCCCGGGCAACGGTAGGCCGTGCACTGTCTTGGCGGCGCCGGAGTAAGCGTGCCCTTGAGCCACCGAGGAGGCCTGGACGCCGTCCTGGGATGGTTGGATGGGTAGCTGTAGCAGCGGTCGGGCCAAGGTGTCCTGACCGAGGAAGCGTGGACGGCGTTCCTAGGATGGAGAGACCCGCGCTGCCGACGACGCGCGATGACAGGTGGCTTCAGCTGCAAGGTTCGGCTTGCGTTGTAGGCTGCGCCATTGTGAAGAACGAGACAGAGACAGCACCCGATGTTGTTGTTGTTGTTGTTGTTGACCTCTCGTCATGGCACATACCCAATGGAGGGGATCGGCCGAGTAGATGGTGAATTCGTCCTATATTTTCTGTATGTTGTGACTCCTTATTACGCTATTTGTGTTGAATTAAAGTGCCAATTATGAGTAATGAAAAATTTTTAATGCTCATGGAATTTAGCAAGATATTCTTTTAGTCGCGATGATGTATTCCTGAACAGCAAAGAAAACATCCCTGTGGCTGTACCCCAGGCTAGTGGCCCCAAAAGAAAGAATAATGGATTCCGATAATTCCAGGCCTAGTTTTCGAAGAGGTGGTGCAAGTATTCGTTTCCTGAATGTGTTGAACCGGCGGCATGATAGGAAAAAATGACTAATCGTTTCTTCCTCATTACAGAAGGGGCACAGAGAGGAGTTTACAAAACCTGATCGATGGAAGTAAAAATTCAGAGAAGTAACGCGGCAACGAATTTTAAATGCGAAGCATTTCTTAGCGAACCTCTGGCACTTTGAGCGTTTCTATCTACGTATCTATCTATCTATCTATCTAGCCGCCTACATCTGGGTGCTCTCATGATCGCCTCCTTAACTTTGTGTAGACCAAGATTTGCATGGGAGGGTAGGAGAATTTGACGAACATGATTGCCGGGTCATGACATGAATAACGTTAAAATCCTGTGGCGTACGTCGTCAAACCCTTTCCACTAGACACGTGTGGCACATACCCGTTTACCACGGGCCGCGGTGTACGGGTATGCGCCACAGGTGATTGACAGTTTAAATCTACCCAGTAACGGCGAGAACAGACATTGGTAACTTAAATGCTAGAGAGTTAAGTAAAACCAACATCGGCAGCGTTGACTTAACGAATGGAAAGAATGAAAATTACGATCCCAGCAGGAATCGAACCCAAGCCTTCTGCGTGGCAATCAGGTATTCTACCACTGAGCCACGCCAGGTCTATAAATTGGTTTGAAAAAACAGCCTACGCAGGCGTAATATCGGTGCAACGTCCATTGTGGTTGTGGTGCTGGTTATCTAATTTTACAAGAAAGCATAGCTCGGCACACTCACTCATGAGTGCACTCACTCACACTCACTCACACTCATTTGAACGTTGTGAGTGTGAGTATGAGTGAGTACTCATGAGTGTGAGTGGACGTGAGTGTGAGTATGAGTGAGTACTCATGAGTGTGAGTGGACGTGAGTGTGAACGTGAGTGAGCACTCATGAGTGTGAGTGGTCGTGAGTGTGAACGTGAGTGAGCACTCATGAGTGTGAGTGGACGTGAGTGTGAACGTGAGTGAGCACTCATGAGTGTGAGTATTCGTGAGTATGAACGTGAGTGAGCACTCATGAGTGTGAGTAGTCGTGAGTGTGAACGTGAGTGAGCACTCATGAGTGTGAGTATTCGTGAGTATGAACGTGAGTGAGCACTCATGAGTGTGAGTAGTCGTGAGTGTGAACGTGAGTGAGCACTCATGAGTGTAAGTGGACGTGAGTGTGAACGTGAGTGAGCACTCATGAGTGTGAGTAGTCGTGAGTGTGAACGTGAGTGAGTGCTCATGAGTGTGAATGGACGTGAGTGTGAACGTGAGTGAGCACTCATGAGGGTGAGTAGGCGTGAGTGTGAACGTGAGTGAGTACTCATGAGTGGGAGTAGATGTGAGTATGAACGTGAGTGAGGGCTCATGAGTGTGAGTGGACGTGAGTATGAACGTGAGTGAGCACTCATGAAGGTGAGCAGGCGTGAGTGTGAACGTGAGTGAGTACTCATGAGTGTGAGTAGATGTGAGTAGATGTGAGTATGAACGTGAGGGAGTGCTGATGAGTGTGAGTGGACGTGAGTGTGAACGTGAGTGAGTACTCATGAGTGTGAGTAGATGTGAGTATGAACGTGAGGGAGTGCTGATGAGTGTGAGTGGACGTGAGTGTGAACGTGAGTGAGTACACATGAGTGTGAGTAGATGTGAGTATGAACGTGAGTGAGTGCTCATGAGTGTGAGTGGACGTGAGTGAGTACTCATGAGTGTGAGTAGGAATGAGTATGAGCGTGAGTGAGTGCTCATGAGTGTGAGTGGACGTGAGTGTGAGTAGGAATGAGTATGAACGTGAGTGAGTGCTCATGAGTGCGAGTGGACGTGAGTGTGAACGTCAGTGAGCACTCATGAGGGTGAGTAGGCGTGAGTATGAACGTGTGTGAGTGCTCATGAGTGTGAGTAGTCGTGAGATTGAACGTGAGTGAGCACTCATGAGGGTACTATTAGTGTGAGTAACTGAGTACACTCTAAGAAAAAGAAGAGTCAAAAGAGGGTCACGGCCGCGTGACTCTCTTCGGGTGTCCATTTGATCCCTTTTGGAAGGTAGATGAGAGAAAGAGAGCATTTGGGCTGGAGTCACGGGACTCTCCTAAAGCGCGTTTCGATTGGCTTCCGCGATGAAGGCGCAGTCGTATGCGCCATACGTATCGCGCGTTTGCCGTTCGGCGCCGCTCTGGCGCTGTGGCTCGCCTCCCTCGCCGACGGAGCCACCGGGCTGGCGCCGCGCCTCGGCCTTCTCTCTCAGTTTGCTCGGTAGGCTCGGTCTCTTGGAATGCGTTGTGCGTTGCGTCGGTTGCACGGGTTGCGTCAGTTTCCTGTCGTGCAGTTTTGTGTTCGATCAAAAATGCGCATCTTCGGTGGCGTTGACGCCAGGCTCCGTGCTCGAAGTCACGCTAGGAGGGCGGAATATTCATGGAGCAGCGGACACGAACAACGTGCGCCCGTTAACGGTGAGTGTACTGCTTTCGTAGGTACTAATTATACAGCTTTAGCTGGGCGTCTGCAGCAGCTCTGCGGAAGTTATCTGCCAGCCATTTCCAACAGCAGCCTGCGTCCGCGGGTCTGTTGAGGATGCCGTTATGCGCGTTGCTGTACAAGCTCCCATAAAATGAGCGATGCAAACAATCATCAAGGGTCATCTTTTGCTGATCGCACATTGTGTCTGCACTGCTGAAGGTGCAAGATGTCGTTTGGAGATGCGCTTTAGTTTACTTCATAATAACATTTCTATCAACCATGAGTGTGCAGCATGCTTCCGCGCGTGGGAACGTAAAAAAAAGCCCGTCTACAGAACGCTTAGACGCACTATATATTATGGTTTTTCTAGGCTTAAAGGGCCCCTCACCAGGCCACATAGCAAATTTTAGTGAGACGCTGGAAGTTGTTGTGTGCCGAATGAAGAGCAGTATGCCGCAAGAATTTTTCAAATCGGTTCATTACGAGCTGAGAAAAACAATAATTTGTAGCGGCGCGAAACCATGATGCGAGGAGGCGAGATTCAAACCCTTGCCACTCGCCCCGTGTAGCCTTAGCAAGGCAAATCCCTTCCCTGCCCTCTTCACTTGACACATACGCTTGAACACGTCATGCGCATGCAGGGTCACGTGCGCATGACGTGCCCGAGCCAGCCCGAGCACGCGAGCGGCGTTGCACGGCCGCTACCTTTGTTTTTATGTAGCGGCCGTGGGCGTTTTGTCGGCGTTCTCTGTGGTGTACTGCCTGTTTCTGCGGGACGGGCATGAAAGTTGACACATTTGTACGGGCACGAGAGTGGCGGTATCATGAGCCAGTGCCGCATTAACGTTTACTTGGACGCGGTAGAATAAACGAGCATAATGAGTGCTCGAACGCGCCAGAACATTACTTTCGTTTCCACGGCTGGCGTCTGCTCGATGCGCTAACCGCGGGGGCACGATCGCATGGGAAAGGGAGGCACATTAGCCCCGCATCTCGCTGCAATTCACGAAAAAAAAAATGAAAGACGCACAAATTCCCTTTGTGTGTCTCATTATTTCTCTCAAGTTTTATTAATCTGTTCAAGCAACAAATTACAGAAACTACACATGTCGTGTCAAATAATTATTGCAGCGTCACGTGCTACTGTTGGCGACGTCAGAGCACAGCCGTCTACGTAGAGGAGCGACGTCACAGCACTACCATCTACGTAGGGCCATTTTCTCATGTACGTCATCCCCTCATTCTCTAAAGCGCGCGCCCGCGAGAGGAAGGGCAAGCAGCGTTCACCTTAAAATTTGACCCATTTCCGCGGCGCGTAGCGTTGCAAATTTTGGCAGACGTGATCGTGAACGCTCAGTGTATGCATTGCGCTCGTTAGCTCAAAATTGTCAAACCTGGTGAGGGGCCCTTTAAAGACGCTAGTTTGAGGTACAGACATAGAAGGATGCTTCCAACACGTACGCGTTGGTCACTTAAGTGGGACACGCCTCGCCGGTAAGGTGAAAAAGCGATAGACTTTCGACGGCGCGCGTTGTTGCGGTCGCCGCCGTGCACTTTTTTCCTTGGTTTCTGTTTGCTGTTTTCATGATTCGCCAACATCTGCGATGACGCTGTAACAGAATCAAGTGAGTTTACGTGATTGTGGGAGTTATGTGCGCCAATTATAGCATATGACATGTTTGATCTCGACGTAGACGGCGTCCGCGCGCGCTGCGTGTCGTTCGGGTGCTCGTACTCGAATGTGTTTGCTGAGTATTTAAAGATGGGTTACGTTTGTAAAACATGCGGTCTGCAACCGCTCACGGCGTGCCCCTGACTGCCGGAGGATGTGCTTGGGTGTCGGAATTAGAGCACTGCACGGGCTCGGGCCTACCCGAAAACCCGGGCCCGGCCCGGCCCGGCCCACGGGCCGGGCCGGGTAAAGTAGTTTTCGCGGCGGGCCCGGGCCGGGCTCGGGCCTGAAGCTCCGGGCTTAGTGCCGGGCCCGGGTTTGAGGTGGCGGGCTCGGGTCGGGCCGGGCTTGGACTTTGCTTCGTTCTTAAAGGGTCATTAACGCGAAACACTGAATCGGTTGAGACCAATAAAGTGTACTCTGAGAACCCGAATGTCATTAATTCCACGATCAACAAGTTTATTATTAAAGGAGAAAATCAAGGTCAAAGTTCTATTTTGAAATTTCGCGCTGAAATCTCCGCCCGTAACGTCACGGATTTCAAACTGTATTCGTCGTATTTTGGGGACATTGGCTCAACGAAATTTCCAGAAACTTGGTATGTTAAGTCTATGACCCCCTCAGAGGTCAATGTATTTCATTTTTACCCATTATTAACTACCTAGGGCCCAGTAGATTCCGTCAGAATGTATGACGTCAGGGCGTTTGCTGCGTGAATTTCAAGTTGGCGTCGTTACCTGCATTTTCCTGCGAGTTTTCTCTCTTAGCGAGAGCCTTGTCGCGGCGAGCGTGGTGCTTTTGGAATGGTAAAAGAGTAATTTACTGATAATAGAAAAGTCGTTCTCTTTAATATGCCTTGTTCCGCATACGCTGCGCATACATACATGTCCCACATTTTATCTCGAAAAAACGCTTTTTTTTATGTGGGGTAAGATATTTGGAGAAGTTTTATGAGGGATAAGTACTGAACTGCTTTTTCTTCTTGCATAGGAGCTACTTGATTTATATGAAACGGGCGAGCTAAAAGTAAATAGACCAGGCACTTATATGTAACATCTCGCTATTCCGTGCTTTATTTGCTTTCGTTACTCTTTTATATCCTAACTGTTACTCTGTAATCACAGTAATAAATGTAATATAATAAAGTCAGAGCTCCAAAGCGGGGAAACATTGTTGAATGTAGAGCCCCCCTCTAAAACGATAAGACTGCACGGAGTTTTGATACATAGAATCCCTATAAAAGCACATTGTTTTTCCGTGACTCTGTGACGGCTCCTAGTGGTCATGAGGCGCGAGATGGACATGCACAGCCTGCTTTGTGTGCCCACATTGTTAACGTCTGAGCTTTCGTCTTGTTGCGCCATATCAGGGGTCTCAAACTCACCTCAGCTAACGGGCCGCATTCACGAAAATTTACTCCCGCAAGTAGGGCAATGACGAAGGTAGGAGCGTGGGAGGGGGGAGCAGGTTTTAAAACTACCGTCATTTCATAGCAGACCTTTTCCATATCTCATATACGGGATCATTTCTGAAGGGGATTTGGAGGCAGGATTCCAACAACATATCGATACTCATTGTTGCAAAATAGTGCGGAACGGAGCAACTTAATTGGAGCGCGCCAGGCTCTATCGAAGAAGAGGAAACCGAGGGGCATCGAGTGCACGTGCACGTGGACGGCGCAGCAGTTCGCCTTTAGTATTGCCATTAAACGGACGTCTCTCTTTCACGTCTGGGGAACCAGTCATTTCGTATCACCCATAGTGACTAATATCTCGACGCCGATTCTGAAATATAGCTTTTGTTTCACGGTGATGTATCTACACACTGTGACCGCAGGGGGTGCCTCACTAAAAATATGCTTTCGATCTGTCATGCCTGTGTATCTCAAGAACATACTTAAAAAGAAACAAAAATGGGATGAAGACAGTCATGTGCGGGCGGAGTGCCGCGAGCGAGAGGTCCGCGAGCCGCGTGTTTGAGGCCCTAAGCTACATGATGCTGCCGCAACAGCGTTGGAATGTGCAGGAATATGTCCATTAAACAAGGCGTGGGGTCAAGTATATTCGCTTAACGAAATATCTGGCTTGAAAAAGGACAATGACAGATTCGGTGCCGGGTGATGTCCCCTTACCTCGAACCATATGCATCCAATGAGTAAGCTTCGAGAAGCTTAGTCGCGCCTTTATTACCAAACTCGAGCGAACCGCGAAAATATATCGAAATCGCTTCGTCCACCTCTTGCCACTCGTAACCGCGTAGTCCAATAACCACCTTCTACCGGTACAACATCGCTGGGAAGGCATAAACCATTAAAATATAGAAAAAACGAGCACGGTGCAAACCGTGCATACAGTAGCGCACCCAGGAATTCTCTCAGGGGGGGGGTTGAAATTCTGAGAAGCCTACAGGAGTGTGGGATGGGGGGGGGGGGGTTGCGGGCACATTGCATAATACGCCATTTCGTTGCTTAGGCTGGAGGATTGCAACGACAAAGAAAATATGAGATACCAAATAGTAATAACAATACTACTACTACTGCTAATAATAATAATAATAATATCAAATGTGATGATGATGATGATCTTTCAGCATTTTACAGCAAGATCTTGAAAAACTTGAGAGGGCCAAGAAACTGTTCAGTGAAGCAGCGCACGGAGAAAATAAATGGAAAATTGAATAAACCAACGCGTAATATAGTTCCAACAAAGATGCCTGGCAAATACTTATTTTTGCTAGTTCTTCAGCTCCAGGTAGTGATAAGGGTGCTGACGTGCCGGCCTGCTGGCGGTCGCGCATTGCTGTTAAAAAAATTATTACTATGTTAGCGCAAACAAATGGGACGCAAGAAAGGCACACGAGGACACCCAGCGCCGTGTGCCTTTCTTGTGTCCCATTTATTGTGTCTTGTGCCTGATTACCACAGTAATCAGGAAATGTCATACAAACAAGCCCCATTGGCAACTTTAGCAGTTAAAGAACTCTGCAACTGAGAATTTTGTGCACAATGTGAGCAGAACATCCTATATTATACTTCCTTCAGGCTTCGCCAAACTACAAATCTGGAAGTACATCGTAAATATTTGCTATAAGCTTTGTGACATTGATTATAAACATTATATACGTACAGCTCAATGCAGCACACGTACAGTACAATTCTCAGCTCACGGATAAACTGCACTGTAGCCACGCTTACCGATTTGCCATGTCATTCGGGTGCACAGGTTCGGCGACTGAAGTATCCTCGGTGATAAGTGACTGATCGATTGACGCATCTGAAGGCGATAAGTGCTGATTCATCGCTTCCTTTTTGGCCGCAATCGGGCATTCCGGTGCTGTCGCTGCATCTCTTGAATCTGAACACGGAATCTTTTTCGGGAAGTAGTTGAGGATCGTGTTCGACTGGCGCTTCAGCGAAATCCCTGTGATGTGGTAGCTCATTCGACGCAGATTCGCGCAGCAGACACAGAAGCAAGTACTAGCGAGCGAACTGAACGTGTGCATGGGGGCACATCAAACTTCGTAGCTTCCGTCCGATGTAGAACATACAAAAAAGAAGTGGTGAAAAGAGAGAGAGCGAGAGTTGTCTGAAAAAAAGAGAAAGAAAACGTGGCACCACAATATAACTCTCGCACTTTCCAAAGCCCTTTTATTTTCTTGTCACGCGTCCTTGAAAACAATTACTCATTCTGCCCCGTCGTCTTACTCCTCCCATCTTCGCAACGTATGGATTTTCGCATAGCATTCGTGCTTGCTTGGTGTCCCTGCGTGCGCGCGGTACTGCGGCATGGCTGTCGACGCACACACTAGTTGCGCCAAGGCTTGCTCATAAATGCAGGAACCACAGTGTACGTGCTTAAACGAATATCGCCATGTGCTCGAGCTGTACGGCCTCCCGGGTTTGCTGTCGCTTTGACGAACGAGCCGCGTACGAGGTCGCCTTTCTTCTCGCCGCTCCAATACAGCTCGTCCGTCCTCTGTCAACAAAGTTAAAAAAAAAAGTGCGCGGCCACCCCGCTGGCGACACCATTTGCCTGTAGAAAACGCAAGCCCCGAAAAAAACAAAAAACACTCTTTTCGAAGCGCCGCCGACGCCCTCTTATCTTTGGAACTTTGAGTGAACATTTTTCCCTACTTTTCGGAATCCATACGGTTCCTTCTTGAGCGGTCGAGGGAGGGATGAACCGGGCTTCTTTTCGTGTTTGGTGGGTATGAAAGGGTGAGGCAGGCGGCAGCAGTGCTCTTCGGTCAAAGAACAGAGGAGTGCGAGGGATTGACCGGTGGGAATGAGTTGAAGAGTAAAATGTGGTGGGGAGCACCTTTGCCGTGTGGATGTGTCGAGGTGCACTGTTAGATGAGAGACAGGGAAAGGGGGATACTTGGAGTGCCGGACTGTGAGGCTGTACGCGTACATCTTTTTTTCCTTTTCTTTTTCTTGCGCTTTGCTCGGGGAAAAGCGATGTCCTGCCAGCATTCATTTCCGGTAATTGGCTTCAGCTGCGATGGATTGGGGACGTCTTTTCCGTCTCTCTCAGTTCCGCTGATGCAGCTCGCGTCGCAGCCAGTACAATCAGTTTTGTTGAAGATGGCTTGGGTACTCTCTTCCGGTGGCCGGTTTTTGGGAGAAGGCATAGAACGCGCTATTGTGTTCGTAATGCTGCAAACATTTTCACGAACCGCCGGTCCCCATCGTCGGCTATGGGCCACGCGCTCGGAGGAGTGCGGTGTCAACAAGACCGTTTTTTTTTTCTTCTTTTTTCGGCAGCCTAGTACGCCGGCGGCTTTTCGAACATGTGGTTTCGCTTTGAAGTCGCGCGCGCCACCGTTAGCGGTTTCGAACTGGCTTCGGTCAGGTCTTTATCCCTCCCGTTTTGGACTGCACGTGTGTATGGCACAAAGGCGGCAAAGCGCAAGAGCCGACGGGCCATTCGCGTTCTTACTGTCACGTTACTCAGCCGGCCGCGGAAACGGGCGATGGTTTTGCTGGCGCCACGGATAGCGGAGATATGTATTTCTGTCGTGATGTTGATTGGGAGACACCTGTTACTGGATTTCTCAGCTTGCGTCGTTGTGTTTTTGGAAGCGAAATGCTTCCTGAATAAAAGATTTTGGGTAGCCGTTCCTGGCGCGTTTCCTGAATATATCGCGTTTTTCTTGTTTTTCTTTCTAAAGTTGTGTGCTGCAGTGCGTTCCGGCTATTCTTTACTACTGATGTATTGCGGATTTTTGTGGGGTTCTAAAGTAAACTGAAAATATCGACTTGTGTAGGTGTGTTTGCACAGTTTCATTTGCAAGTTACAAGGGCATCTAAAAACGACAGGGAGTCTTCTGTTTCAAGGGTGAACTGAATACTCGTTGGATAAATTTAGATGAGAGAATAATTGTGACTTATGACCTCTTGACACTCGAATGACAGTCGTTGAGACGTATCTGTGAAAGATTTTTGACTGCGGGTGCAATGAATTAAGAGCTTGTTCCTCGATGTGTTTCATTGTTATATTTGCTATGGCGACAGACATGGGCACAGGGTTCCAAATAGTGAAACGTTTATGAGAAAGTTTGCATATTTAGCAAAATTAATGCATTGTGATAAGGCAGAAAAAGAAGATTCGCACCATATGTCTTTGGAAGGGCCCAAGTGCTTCAAATGCTTTTCTCCTTTTTTTTTCGTTTTGGAGGATCGATAGTTACCTTGGTTCGGTCCTGCCAATTAGAATTACGTTAGAGCTCGTCTGCACGTAAAAAGTGGCGCTAATTGGTAACACCGTGAATATAAAGGGCATTTTAGCGGTGACACGTGGCTATATACTTTAGAGCTTGCCGTTGAATGAGTGCCTTCATTTTCATTTTGTGTTTTGTCACGGCCGCCAGATGAAAAAGCTTCATCCAGAGGGCGTGGTTTTGTAGAGCCCATCTATATGATGAAAAAAGAATGTTTGTCGGGAAGGAGAGCGTACATTATTGACTATTTAAAGGAAAACAAAGGTGCTCCGTGACGGACACAATTCGTGTTCACTATAATATCAAGCATTTAAGAAAAAGTAACGAGAACGCCACCGGCATCGCAACAGGAAATGTTAATTCTAAAAAGAGACAGGGCGTGCAAACACGGACACAAGAAAGAGATCAGGACACCACAAACGCCGCTTTTCTCCTTTTTACGTTAGAGCGTTTGTGGTGTCCTGATCTCTTTCTTGTGTCCGTGTTTGCACGCCCTGTCTCTTTTTAGAATGAATACGTACCAACTAGCTCAGCTCTCTGTTATTCTAAGGAAATGTTCATCACGCTTAAGCGAGTTTCGTTTCCATGGCGAGTAAGGCATTGAATGTACATGAAAGCGCTTGTTATTTCTATAAAATGAGTTTTATGACGTAGAATTTGAAAGAAGTTGCACATTCAAGACAAAACCAGCATATATTCATTGCGCAATTTCGTCGTCGCGCCATTAGTGCCAATAAATCAAGCCATGTGACACCGACAATTTAATGGTATTTAGGCACTTGATATCTTAATCTCTAATTACATTAGAAGCGTCCCAGTGAACCAGGTATAATTTGCATGTGCGCAGGTAAGTGCATTAGATTTGCCCGTGTGAACATGATAATAACGTTACAAACGGTAAACAACACTGCGAACTCTTGTTCTGGACAAACATGTATGTAGCACTGCGTACACAGCTGGATGAGCTGCTATACGTAATATTTTTCATGTCACATGCACTGTGCACCGACGTCTGTGGTCAAGTCACGCGGCGCATTGTCATTGTACACAGCCCCTTTTAGACTTCCCCCGAGAATCAAACAAATAAAAAAAAACAATAGCTTGTTTTGAAGATTCCGAAATATCTCCTTGCTCTATTGCAATAATCAGAGGGGGCAAGAAAAGAAGAGGGGTCAAACTGACGACCCGTGAAAGCATCTTTTCTTTCGTCCAAAGCCGCTTCACTGGAAGTGAACGCAGAGCCACAGAGCACGCGGTTTGCGCTCTTTCAGTTTAGGAGTAGATGGGTGAATACCACGTATTTCTGGAGTAAATGAGAGAAAATCGACCTCAGACCACCTCTTGAATTGAAATAACAACGTCTGAAAGGCCCGTGAACGTGTACGCTGGATTCTCGGCGACAATGACCGTGAAGCAGTTACGGGGGGGGGGGGGGGTCAGGTCGGCCTCAGGGGGGGGTTACAACCCCCAAAACCCCCCCCGTCGGTGCGCCACTGCGTGCATAACATACACTGCTGAAAACTGCAAGGAGAAGCCCTCAAAGAGGAGTTTTATAGATGACATTGAAGAGTGGCACGACGTTCGAGAACGAGAGAAGTGAAGGGATGAGCTGGACAGCTATGGTCATTCTGAAGAGGTCCACAAAGACATCCTAGATTTTCTCCAGTGGTGGAAGTAAAGAACAGCGACTGCCGACCAAGGCAGATGTGGTGTGCCAGTGCGGCCAGTGCGAGCAGTGCAAGAAGCTTTAGCGCTGCAGGATATGTGATGCAACAGCGCATGGCGTGCTTAAAGCAGGAATCTCTTGATACTTTGACTTTTCGCACAATAACATGTGAAGAGATAAACTATAAACTATGCCATAAGAAACTTATAGACTGTATATACTAGCAATGGTGTGGTAATATGAAAATAATGCTATGACAAATACTTTTTTTTCTTCCTTTCGGCTGCTTATACGCATGCACGTGGGGCACGCGGTTCATACCTTTACCTAGATAAGTGTATTTACAACAACGGTCACAAATTTGGTTTTTTTTTCCTCTGTTTCTCTTGCTGTGGCAAGGTGCTACATATCGAAAAGGGTGCACGATTGGCTTTGTGGCTAGAGCATGCTATAAATTTCAATAGGCTATAGAGTGCAACTCTGCCAAGCCAATCTAGAACAAATGCTCTGGTGGTGCTCTGTGTTACGCGGCGGCGAAGTCATCACGCCTTCCAAATGGGAGGCTGTTACCAGCTCCGCGCAAGAAGAACAGCTATATGAGCAGTCCAACGGGCCCGCGACGCAGCAGAGAGACTTGGTCTTTCTGTTCCGATGTCGGAGCGGCCCGCAACGTGCTAGAGCGCGTTGCGATGGACCATAATAAAGTTTATCCATCCATCAATCCATTCTTTGTTGTTATTGCGCTCCCTATCGAAACTGAACTCGTGCTGCAAATCACTTTCTTTGCTACAATGTCTGCTACAAAACGCCCTTTATGATCCCCAGTGTATTTGCAGAACAAATGGGTAAAGTATACCATTGCCGAACAAACATTCATTGAATCCAGTATGTCCGCTCAACTGTTTGCACCGTGAGCCCCTTTTTACAAGAAATTACCGTATGTTAAAGTATAATTGTTAGCGAAACATGCGCCAACAAAGCGTAGATATTTGCCACCTAAAACACCTTGCTGTCGATTCCATGTTCGGGCAACACCACCTAGATTACTGGGTCGGGCCTCAGTCGGGCCTGATCTGTGGTCGGGCCGGGCCGGGCCGGGTAGGCGAAATTTTTTCTCGGGCTCGGGCCGGGCCCGGGTCTCACTTTGAGTCACCGGGCCGGGTTCGGGCGGGTAAATTTGAACAAGTTCCGGGCCCGGGCCGGGCCCGGGCCGGAAATTGCGGCCCGTGCAGTGCTCTAGTCGGAATACGCTGGCGCAAAGAAGTGCTTATTCTGAAACCAAATTTTGAAGCGATTTCTCAGAAAAGATTTGCTTTCATTCGTGCATAGCCAGTGCCGACGCGACGGCGACGTCTTCGACACGCTAGCCGATCGAAACGCGCTGCAAGAGTGACAACTGACTCTTGCAGAAAAGTTAAATATCATTTTCTGATTCTACCTTCCAAAAGGGGTCAAATGAATTACCGAAGAGAGTCGGTTGCCGTGATCCCCTTTCGACCTTTTTTTTTTGTTGGAGTGTAGCACTGTTTCGACTATTAATTTTCCTGAGACCGGTGACGTGTGCAACACCACCACGAGCAACCTTTTTGCTAATACTAGAGAAATTAAGAGTCCGCCGCGGTGGTGTAGCGGACGGTGCTCGGCTGCTGACCCGAAGGTCGCGTGTTCGACCCCGGCCGCGGCGGTTGCATTTCGATGGAGGCGTGGTGGTAGATGCCCGTGTACTGTGCGATGTCAGTGCACGTTAAAGAACACCAGCTGGTCAAAATTTCCGGAGCCCTCCACTGCGGCACGCCTCATAATCATATCGTGGTTTTGGCGCGTTAAACCCAGATATTATTATCAGAGAAAATAAGTGAGCGCTCAGCAACAGTAAATGATTTCGCCAACTAACATGGTGTTCCAGTTTCTACAGTCTACTAATTATACTTGATCACTGGAGTTGGTAATACTGACGCGTTGTCGTTTCTTTATTATTTTTTTATAGTTTTGGAGAATTTACTTAATGCTTGCCTTCATGATTTACCTTCAAATTGTTGTTTCGTAAATCAGTGTGGTTAAGGTAGTTCATCATTCCACGTCCATATTTTCTTCTTGTTCTAAAGCATCGTCTGATTTGTCAGGAAAAATCCTATTTTTTTTTATCCTGACTATATCCATCTTGGCCTGTCTCTTACCGGTTTACTTTACTTTATTTCTCTTCAGATTGAGCGCAATTTTCGGCATCACTAATCACTGCATTTTACTTTGGCTATAGCGAAAATATTTCACGTTGATACTCCGCAAAGTGCGAAAACTAAAAGCCGAAAATGACATCACAGGACAACCTGTATCTGTGCCAGTTCGTAGTCCGTAGATGTCGAGCTAATCCGTAAGTTTACTTCTTTCATAATACTTTCTCACGCATCCCAGACTTCTCACATGTACTTAAAAGCGAAAATTGTAGAAAAAAAAAGACGCGATCATTCCGTGCGTTACGGCCTCTGTCTTGACGTCGCGACAATATGATAAAGAAGTTTTGGCTACCTCAGCACGATGGCTTTGAAGGAACCGAGGGATCGTGAATATCCTAGAAACCAGGAAAAAGATTCACAGTGCCCCTGATACATTCTCCTAAGACGGCTTGAATACCAAAGCCATCGGGTGCGACTATTTTACATTGGAATTTATATCGCACAAGCGCCGCTTTGCTTTTTCTTTTTCACACGAAGGCCGCAAAGGCAAAGGTAGCGCACAGTTCCGCGCTTTAGCGGTCACTAGGTTTTTTGAGCCAGCCTTTCGTGCTTCGCGTGAGACATAAAAGGCTTCCTTCATAAATTATAAGTTTGTGATGACCTTTTGATCCTTGCGCATAATGAGGTAGGTAGGTAATAAACTTTAAAATGCCAACGAGGAATCACTGACCCGGGCTAGGCCTCCAGGAGCCGTCGTCCGGGGAACATCGTGCGACGTCCTCGGCGATAGCCCTGGCTCGCTGGACAGCCCAGATTTGGTCCACTAGATGTGGGCTGAGAAGGGCGGCTCGCCACCAATCAGCCAGTCGTCATGGGGTACACACTCCCTCGTCCAGGTAGTGGCGGCGAATACCGCACTCGCACTTCCAAAGTGTGTGTGCCATGTCGGCTGTCTCGTGCCCGCACCACGGACAGCCGGGTGACGGGTGGAGCGACGGACACAGCCTGTTCAGATGCCGGGGATATTCGAATGTGTCAATTTGCAGACGTCTCAGGTCAGACGCCTGAGACCTCTCTAGCTGCTTGTGGGGTGGCGTTTTCCTGTAGTGGCTGAAGATCTCGTGGTACGTGACCATGATGTCCTTGCAGTCCTGTAAGGCTTCGGGGTCTGTTATCATCGTCGCAGAAGAATGTCCTCCAACCTTGGGTGCCTCGCCATCGACGATGTCTCGCACAGCGGTGGCCCTTTCGTCCGCGTCGCGGCGGGTTAGCGGTCTCGCGACGCGGTGGGCGCGCTTGTTGTGGTTCGACGGGAGGTCGGATCTTTGTTCGTTGCCAAGCTCTCCCACATGCGTGGGGAACCACTTGAGAGATTTGGTGGTGATAGCGCAGGACTTGAAGTCCACGACTCTGACGTTCAGCATGTGCGCCGCCTCGACGGAGACCCATCCCTTGGTAAAGTTTCGCACCACCGTCTTGACGTCACTCACGACAAGTGTGTCCTCGTTGCCACTATGGAGTATTGCTAGGGCTATGGCCATTTCTTCTGCCGCCTCGGACGATGGCAGCCTCGCCGGTCCCGTGGCGTTGGTCGACAGGAGCGCATAATGAGATGATGTATTTCCCGTGATCTCGTGTGTGTGTGTGTGTGTGTGTGTGTGTGTGTGTGTGTGTGTGTGTGTGTGTGTGTGTGTGTGTGTGTGTGTGTGTGTGTGTGTGTGTGTGTGTGTGTGTGTGTGTGTGTGTGTGTGTGTGTGTGTGTGTGTGTGTGTGTGTGTGTGTGTGTGTGTGTGTGTGTGTGTGTGTGTGTGTGTGTTTAATGATAGGGCTTGTACATGGACGAAGGAAAAGGACTAGGAGGGAGCGTCACATGGCATTACAGGTCACTTTTCCCGCTTGATGAGGCATATAAGACTTTCGCCTTAATACGAATAACTTTATATGAAGTACACCGATTCAATGTACTAGATACACATTTTTATGGCGTAATGCAGACGTTCATACTGCGTCGTCAACTCGCCATGTCTCAAAAGCGGCATAATCCAAGGATTAACGCGGCCGCTGGTGTGGCGCACAGAAATCACAATGTGGGACAAGGCCGATCAGCGCTGTGGTTGTGTGCTTCTTCCTCGACGTCGTGATTGTGCGCTGGATTTTCACTGTGTTTGCCGACAAAACAAACCTAAGCATTCAATGCTATATTGGTCGAGCAGCGTGCAAGCACAATGCACTTCAGGGGCGAGAAAGGGGGGGGGGGGAGAAAATTGTCCCTGACATAGCGGCGGAGCATGCTTATGCGTGGCTTGACATTTTGTACAAGCTATTCCTACCCGCCCCCCGCTGTTACCTTCGTGATTGTGTCCTGGCCCTTGTGGGAATAAATTTTCGTGGCTGCGGCTCGTTAGCTGACGTGAGTTTTAAACCCCTGGCATAAGTAGTGAAAGTGGAGTAAGCAAATAAGCGCCCCGTACATTTGCTGTTTGGTCAGTCGACGAAAATGAAAAGTTATACGCTAAAAGGTCGTTATTCACTCTTCGTTAATTCGGAAAATCGGATAATTCGGACGTGTTCGCTGGTCGCGGCAAGCTTATGCATTGTTTAATGGTATCAAACTCTTGTTAATTCGGTCATATTTGCCCGCAACCCGGTCAATTCGGACGAACCTCGGAGCGCACCAAGCAATCCGAGGTTCGACTCGGAGTTCGACTCACAGGAGGAAAAACGGCATTCGCGAACAACTCAAACGGCTGCGGTCCTTCATAAAGGCGTGGTCGCCGTCCACGATCTAGCCATAATCACGTTGTTGGCGACAAAGACTTCGACGGCTGCGGCCCACTTGCTTTGTCTTCGATTTTGCTCGGCGCACGCGAACTGCGTGGGTGATATATCTATGATCGCGTCCATAGCGCCAGCGGCGACTGCGGGTCAAAGCTGCGACAAGCAGTAGTTTCGTTTTCGCCGCGTCGCTTCAGAACTGTGTAGTAGCCATTCATTATTGTGCATTAGCGAGCCAGGTTTATTCAGCAGCGGATGCTCTGCCGAGCAGTTTCGTTTCGACTGTGGGCGCAGGCCGCGCACGCGCCTTCGGAACTGCGTGGTCGCTATGATCGTGTCTTCATTTAGCAACCGCACTTTCGTTCACAGCGGATGCGGCACTCAGTGGCCTCGTTTTGACTTCGGGCAATGCACGCGCAATGTCACGCAACTCGAACATAGTACTATGGAAGCTGTTGAAGGTGAAGAGATTCAGCCGCAGTGCGCATGCTGGTATAAATTAAGGTTGCGACATTACGATGAACGAACGATCATTTGTCGATAATTTTTCCGGCGCAGAAGTTATCTTCACGTGCGCGTGGTGGCGGTGACGGTACGTAATAAGGGAGGGGGGCAGATCACGTTTAGCGTTAAGACACGGCTGTCTTGAGCCGCGGCCACATTGTGAACGGAGTTGCGAATGAAGAAATTTGCGGCATTTGCATTGCTTTTATGCCAGATATGTACCATGAATTTAAGTGGTCATCAAGAAAATGCGAATGCATTGATGTAATAGACACTTGTTTATTGTTTCCTTGATACTTTCGATAATTCGGCATTTCGTTAATTCGAACAAATTTTCCGCGGTCCCGACATCCCATATGACATCCCCTGAGCAATGTATGGGTAGAGGGGCCTTCGTCAGGGAGTTGCACCTGCTTTTAGCCCCTTCATCCCAGACAATGTCTGTCTGAATAAAGTTCAAATAAAAAAAAAATAATACATATACATAGCACATTTCCCTTGAACCAGTGTTAACATCCGCGGTTTGTTTCTGAGACTATCCATTACAATCTTACAAATCTGCACGTTCGGATATAACGAGAATATATGAGAGATGATCATCTTAGATGCGAATGCATACAAAACTTTTGTCCAGTGTGACAGAGAGATGTGAATGAGACCCGGCGAGGTTGAGTAGGTGTGAGTAAAGTCCCTAGATTGTTCCCTGTTCTAGGGACTTTAGGTGGGAGTGGTAATGATCGAAGATGGGAGCTATTGGACGTGTAAACGCGAGTATCTGTGAAGGGGAGTGTACTTCAATATGGACATCAGGGGCCGCATGTGAGTGTGAGTAGAGCGGAAAGCATGGCATGTTCATTCATGAGTAGACTCATTTCAAAGGTGTGAGTGTGAGTATGAGTGAGTGACGAGGGATATGAGAAGGCATGAGTATGAAGGCAACATACGAGTGTAATAGGTGTGAGTATGAATGTGAGTGAGTACCCACGGGAGTGAGTAGACATGAGTGAACGTGAGTACAAATGGCTGTGAGTAGGTGTGAGTATGAACGTGAGCACCGGTGTGAGTAGGTGTGAGTCAGTACTCACCAGTGTGAATGGGTCGGTGAGTACCGATGGGTATGAGCAGGTATGAGTATAAACGTGAGCGAGTGCCCATAAGTGTGAGTACCCTTGAGTGTGAACGTGAGTACTTATGAACGTAAGTGGGCGTGAGTATGAACCTGAGTGAGTGCCTATGAGTGTGAGATGGCGTGAGTGTGAACGTGAGTGAGTACGAGTAGATGTGAGTAAGAGCGTGAGTAAGTGCTATGAGTGTGTGTACGTGTGAGTGTGAACGTGAGTAGGTATGATAGTCAGTGCACGTGAGTATGAACGTGCGTGAGTACCAATGAGTGTGAGAGGCGTTACTGAAAGTGAGTGAACACTTATGAGTGTGAGCGGGCGTGAGTATGAACACGAGTGACTACCAATGGTCGTGACGTGTGAGCATGAACGTGAGTGAGTGCCTATGAGTGTGAGGAAGCGTGAGTATGAACTTCAGTGGGTGTGAGTGGGCGCGAGTATGGGCGTGAGTATGCCCATCAGTTGGTGTTGGTGGGCGTGAGTATGAACGTGAGTGAGCGCCTATGAGTAGGAGTAGGTGTGAGTATGAACGTGATTGAGTACATATGACTGTGAGTAGGCGTGAGTATGAACGTGAGTAAGTGCCTGTAAGTGCGAATAGGAACGTGAGTGAGCGCCTATGAGTGTGAGTAGGCTTGAGTATGAACGTGAATGAGTGTCTATGAGTGTGAGTAGGCGTGAGTATGAACGTGAGTGAGTGTCTATGAGTGTGAGTAGGTGTGAGTAGGAACGCGAGTGAATGCTTATGAGTGTGAGTAGGTGTGAGTGTGAACGTGAGTGAATGCCTATGAGTGTGAGTAGGCGTGAGTATGAAGGTGAGTGAGTGCCTGAGTGTGAGTAGGTGTGAGTATGAACGTGAGTGAATGCTTATGAGTGTGAGTAGGTGTGAGTATGAACGTGAGTGAATGCCAATGAGTGTGAGTAGGCGTGAGTATGGAGGTGAGTGAGTGCCTATGAGTGTGAGTAGGCGGGAGTATGAACGTGAGTGAGTGCCTATGAGTGTGAGTGGGCGTGAGTATGAACGTGAGTGAGAGCCTATGGGTGTGAGTAGGCGTGAGTATGAACGTGAGTGAATGCTTATGAGTGTGAATGGGCGTGAGTATGAACCTGAGTGAGTGCCTATGAGTGTGAGTGGGCGTGAGTATGAACGTGAGTGAGCACCTATGAGTGTGAGTAAACGTGAGTATGAACGTGACTGAGTACCTATGAGTGTGAGTAGGCGTGAATATGAACGTGAGTGAGTGCGAAGGCTCAAAAAATTGGGGTGAGTGAGTGTTAGTGAGTATTCTCTTACAGTGCCGACCTATGCAAGAAAGCAATGAACACTACATGATACTCCTACGATGTGTACTCTACGATACAGGCGTCATATCAGACCAACGTCTGTGGTTCCAGTGTTGGCTCCGCTTTTATAGCAGTCTAATAAACATTACGTTTGTATTCCTATGATTCAGCAAGCTATATTGAAGCATTGCTCGACCCCGGAGCAATACATTAACGAAAGTTACATATGATAACCACATCACCGCACCGTAAAGTGCACTTCGTCCACCAGAACGACGCAGCGTCCTCTTCATTTCTTACGAGGCTGGGCGATGGCCTCACGCTGACCGAGGATGATGCCAGATTGATTGACAGCCGCTTTGTAGACTAGGCTACGTATGCCACATACGCCCAGGTAGTCTACCAATATGACAAACACCATCCACTGATGTTGATTTACGTAGCACTATCCAGGCCTACCAGCCTCGACGGCCTATACCTCTCCAACGCGAAGGGTGGCTTCAGGTTCCGACATGTCGCCGGCTCTGTCGACAGGCAATTTGTCGACGAAATGACCGAGGCATCCACGAATTCCAAAAGCTCTACTATACCACATACTTCACTACACATGGACCCCTCATCACCACAATCACGACCGGATCCTATAACAAGTCACGACAAGCTGCTGGTGCTCACTGATCACGGTGATGATGCCGTTGTTCAAGAACTGTCAAGAACGTCTTGCACACGTGCACACGGGTTCGTGAAACGTGCGTGCGTTCTCGGGACACGTATAAGCACTACATATCAGCTTACCGCTACTGGTGTTGGTAATACCCACGTTGCCATTGGCAGCGTACCGTAAACAACTGGTTATATTACACATATGCGGCTCTTCAACATATATATGAGTGCGTATAAAATTTATACAAATCTTTAGCGTCATTTTGTAACGTGTCGCTCAGTAAAAAAAGTTACGCCACAGTCACCTACCCGCCGCATGCTTCGCATAACATCGACTCCCACGGTACGTGGGATCTGCCGAATTTTTGTTACCCCGATCCTGGGCCAACTGTTCTATTCTCAACCTCTTCTTCCTCTGCCTCGATCAGCTCTCCGCGCGCCCTGCCCCAGTGTCGTTCTTTGTCATCACAATATATATATATATATATATATATATATATATATATATATATATATATATATATATATATATATATATATATATATATATATATACACACAAAAGTCCCAAAGAAAAATAATTCCGACAAAAGCTTCCGACGCGCGGAATCGAACCAGCGTCTTTTCGATCCGCAGCGCGTGGCTCTAACGCGCAGATCGTCCCAGCGGCTAACGGCGAGCGTTATATACACACCCTTTACCGCAGTACTCAGAGACGGCAGGCGCTTATAAACGTTTCTTCATTACCAGCGAGATGGCGCTACGAGCGCAACGGGCGCACTTAAAGGCGTCGGCCAGCTCGCCCCGCTCCTGCGAACGCCGTTTCTCTTCGCCCTACATGGCGTGGTCGCATTCGTGCGCTTATCCGAGGAAAGAAGGGGGCGGGGGGGGGGGGGATGGAGCGGAGGGTTGTCTTGTGCTTTCCGTGCGATGTCCGCGCTGAAGTCACAGAGCGTACGATCACTTCGCTCGCTGCAGCGGCCGCGTTTGCAAAAGGAGCGCGAAACAGAAATAAGTAACAACTGTGACAGTTAGTTCGCGCTCGTCCTGTGTGTACCTGTTCGTTCGTTTCGTGCGTCCTGCTTTATGTGTGAGCAGTGCGCTTCAAGTGTCGAGCTGTGACGCATGATAGTTCGCGCTCGTCCTGTGTGTACCTGTTCGTTCGTTTCGTGCGTCCTGCTTTATGTGTGAGCAGTGCGCTTCAAGTGTCGAGCTGTGACGCATGATAGTTCGCGCTCGTCCTGTGTGTACCTGTTCGTTCGTTTCGTGCGTCCTGCTTTATGTGTGAGCAGTGCGCTTCAAGTGTCGAGCTGTGACGCATGATAGTTCGCGCTCGTCCTGCGTGTGTTCTTTTCGTGCGTTTTTTGCGCTTGAGCGACGCGCTGGAAATTTCGAGCTGGTTTCCGTTCTTCGCGTTACATTGCAATTTGTTGCTATCGCATTCATTGCTTCGCCGTTTTCTAAACAAGCTGGGAACTGCCGTCGACGTGCTTTATGGCCGACATTGGGGCGCATGAGGCGTGAAATCCTCGCGTTCCTCTCTGAGGAGCTTTTCTTCTTGGGGGAGCGTGAGTTTCTGCGCCATTGGCCATGCCCTTTTGTCGGCGTTGAGCATGATCGGGTCCAACTTATTTTTCGGCCGATATGGTACTAGGCCGCACCGTCGGGTCGGAGTTGATGCGCTTGTCTCCTCGCCCTTTCGATCTGTGTTCGCCACCTTGGTATCTCATGTCCTGGTGAATCTACCACCAAATTGATGTACACGATGGAAGAGTATGTACACCTACCCATTTACCCTATTCTCTATTGTGTCAATTGTGAGCTATGTGCGTTTGTTATGTTGATCAGACTTCTGCTGTTCACCCTATGCGAAAGTGTTACTTTTTGCGATGTACAATTGTGAAAATGTGAATGTATCCCTGAACACTGATATGTCACGCATAATTTAGTGTAAATAATTTCTTTTCTAAACAGAATGCAGTAAACCCGTTTCGTTCTTTGAGAAGCTCGTAACTACAGCTTTTTGCAAGAGGCCGGGACAGCTTAATGCTCACCCAGCGTGCATCTTACTCTAAATCGTCGAACATTTTTTTCTGAACACACAGATGCAGCTGAACGCAGCTCTTCTGCGCCTGTTACTCTAAATTGCTCAGTTTTTTCTTTTTTTTACTCGATACATTTCAATCTCCGTTGAATACTTCCTTTAAGAGATACAATCTTAATGAAAGCCAACAGAAAATGAAGCCAGGGAAGGTACAGGCCACGTTAATGGTCGTATTTTAACTGTATTGTAGTAATTATAAAATAAATTTGAAGAAATTAAAGTGGATCAAAAGATAACCTGCCACCGGCAAGGACCGAACCTGCAATCTTCGGATAACGCCTCCGATGCTCTACCAATTGAGATACAGCGGCGGTCGTCCTCCCGTATATACACTCTGGGTATTTATGTGCATGCAAACCTGGAATTTAGTCAGCGCCGATCATGGCCATGACGGCGAGTGTGGAACACATTTTAACGCGAAAGCATTAAAGGGCCCCTCACCAAGTTTGACAATTTTGAGCTAACGAGCGCAATGCATACACTGGGCGTTCATGATCACGTCTGCCAAAATTTGCAACGCTACGCGCCGCGGAAATGGGTCAAATTTCAAGGTGAACACTGCTTGCCCTTCCTCCCGCGGGCGCGCGCCCAGACAATGCCACCTAGAAAAAAAAATTCTAGAGGGCGCTGGCCCAGAGAATGAGGGGATGACGTACATGAGAAAATGGCCCTACGTAGATGGTAGTGCTGTGACGTCGGTCCTCTACGTAGACGACTGTGCTCTGACGTCGCCAGCAGTAGCACGTGACACTGAGATAATTATTCGAGACGACACGTAGCTTGTGTAATTTGTTGCTTGAATAGATGAATAAAACTTGAGAGTAATAATAAAACACACAAACAGAATGTGTGCGTTGTCTTTTTTTAATTTTTACTGCGAATCGCAGCGAGATGCGAGACTAATCTACCTCCGTTTCGCATGCGTTCGTGCCCCCGCGGTATTCTAGTACACTCTACCCGCGGTTAGCGCATCGAGCAGACGCCAGCCCTCGAAACGAAAGTAATGTTCTGGCGCGTTCGAGTACTCATTATGCTCATTTATTCTACCGCGTCCAAGTAAACGTTAATGCGGCACTGGCTCATGATACCGCCACTCTCGTGCCCGTACAAATGTCGCAACTTTCATGCCCGTCCTGCAGAAATAGGCAGTACACCACAGAGAACGCCGACACAACGCCCACGGCCGCTACATAAAAAAAAAAAAAGTAGCGGTGGTGGTGGTGGTAGAAACATTTATTGCCAGTGTGTGAACGTGGGGGCCAAGCCCCCTACATGGCACGTGGGTGCTCCCTCCATGTGAGAGGGCACCCTTACAAAGTGAAGGAAAGCCCCTGAAGCGCAATCCTCTTCATCGCGCAGGAGATGATCCGGCGCTGATCGAAAGCAGAAGTGCTGGTCATGATGGACTCCCAGTAAGACACCGCCACAGCCAGTGATGGGGGATGAGGGAAGGTGGGGCATGTGAGGAGGATGTCTAGGGAATCTCCTGGTTTGCTGCAAAGTTTGCATGAAGAGAAGAATTGGTCTGGGTATCGGGCGTTTAGTAATATGGGGTATGGAGCAGTTTGAGTTTGTAGGCGTCGCCAATGTGCGGCCTGTGCTATGGTTAGGGCTGGGGCTGGGGGGGGGGGGGGGGGTGTATACTCTTCGTTGGTCCCGATAGTACGAGAGAATATCTCGAAAGGAGAGCAAGCGCTGTCGCAGAAATTCCTATGTCGGCGCCGGTATCGGCGTCGTCGGTTGTGAACGAAAAATCGCCTTGTCCGTGATCGAAAAATCCAGAAAGATGCAAATGAAGTAAATAATACAAATATTCGGTTCGAGTGAGAATCGAACCCAGGCCGCCTGCGCGGCAAGCAAGTGTTCTACCGCAGAGCCACGATATTCCTTGAAACTGCTTCGAAAAAAAAAAATCACAGCATATCCACGGAGTGAATGATGATGAGTGGGCGAAGCTGCGGAGGTTCATCGGTAAACCGTGAATCTTCCGTGAACTCTGCCCAGTACATCATCACCGACGTGAGATCGGGCGCGTTTATACTAAAGGTTCGATGAGTTATGACGACTTGCAGCTCACTTTAATTTTACATGTACGCTGTGAATTTTCATTGTTTAGAAAACCATTGTTTTAGAAAACATCTGGCGTCTTTCGTTAAGCAGCTGGCGTCTTTTCGTTTTGCTTTAGAAACATCTGGCGTTCTTTCGTTTTGCTTTTAGAAAACATCTGGCGTCTTTCGTTGGTTTATTTCATCAATCAACGGCGTTTTGAACAAAATTTTTATTGTTTAATCACGCACAGGAGAAATCTCACCAGGCACTACCTTGGAGGTAAACAATGGCTGCTACTGGGAATGAGACACAGAAGAAGTCGGCTTTTATCTAACACTTACACTTCTACTTCTACTAACGTTTCCTACTGGAACATGCCAATGGCTGCTAATGGGGAATGAGAGACAGAAGAATTCGGCTTTTAGTTAACGCGCACGCTGCGAATTTTTTATTGTTCAACAACGCACAGGAAAAATCTCCCACCGGCACCACCTTGGAGGTCAAGATCTGGTACTAGCGTTACGACTGGTTACGCACTACTACGACTACGAGGGACGAACGGGTGCCGCCTTAAGGAGCTTCGCCCCTAAAAAACACTGTATATGAATGACATGTAGTGGAAAGAGTCTCCTGAACGCCTGTAATATTGCGTGGCAGAAGCGTAGAATCGCGCCAGGCGTGAAAACATGGGAATTGCCCAATGAGTGGGTGTTTAAAAGGCCCATATATTACGAAGCACTCAGACATATTTAACATCATCAGCTGCAAAAGCATCAACAAAGTGAGCAGCTGCCGGGTTCGCGTGTTGTCTTACATAAGCGTAATTTTGCGCACGCAACACGAATGCACAGACGAAAAGTTCACAGGGACCAACTTTTCGTCTGTGTCTTCGTGTTGCGTGCGCAAAATTATCATTATGCAGCCAAAGCTACTAGGCCCGCCTTTCCGTTCTATTACAAACGCGTATTGGGCCCTTCGCTGATTCGCAAAAGGAATAACTATAGCGTAGTGGGCACTTATACCAACTGAACTTGCAGTAGGCATTCTATAGATATAGTTTGAAACGGCCTATGTTACGCGCACAGTCGTTCGTTTCCTTACGGCACGGTTGAGGCATGCGCCGGGAACCGAAGCTATAGGCTAGCAATTGGAAAGGCAATGCGCACGGAGCCAGATTATGCTATCGCGTTCTACTCTTGAAGGCGAAGCTCAAGCGTCCTCCAAGTTTTTGCCAGCTAGCGTCTCGCAGAACGTGATAACATTAAACGTTATGAAGACATCTTCCCATCACCTAATAATAGTTGTGGTTTAACGTTCCAAAACCACGATATGATTATGCAGAGACGCCGCAGTGTATAGCGCTCCGGAAATTTCGACCACCCGCGGTTCTTTAACGTGCACCTAAATCTAAGTGCACGGGCCTCAAACATTTTCGCCTCCATCGAAAATGCGGCCGCGGCGCTGTTGAGATGAAAAGGCACGAAACGACTCAACAACATGACCGTTTACATAGATGCCAATGCCGCTATGGGAGAACGTAGCGAGACGTCTAGGGATGTGATTGGAGTCTCTGCCGTGGATCGGAGCATGAGGGGGTGCCCGCATGCGCAGTAGAGAGCAGAGACTCTTATAAAAAGCGCCGTCCAATTGACGCGGCAGTGCGTGTGAGGACAGGATGGCGTTCACATTGTAAAAATTCGGCGATTTGAGGAGTATCGGGGCGCTATCCGATTTCTGACAGCGGAAGGTGTTAAACCAGCCACCATTCATCGCCTGGGATTTCCACGTGTTTGGACCCCGGGAAAAAAAAAAAACACCTGAAAGGGAAGCGCTTCAACTAGGACGACGAACTCGACGACGCTGTCAAAGACTTGGTCTCGTCACGGCCACAGGAATTCTGGGAACAAGGACCCCTTCGGCTCGTATACATCAATGAGATCGTTGTGATCAGGCACATAGTGTATACTACGAACAGTCTTCATTTATACCCACAGTGTCGTTTCGTACCTTTTTATTTGAACACCCCTTGCATAAATTTCATTCGATTACGTTTTCCCAGCTTAAACGTTTTCGTTTTCTTTACATTAACTCTTTAGTAAATTCTTACCTTCATGTTTAGCAACAACTGGAAGCCCTAATACCCTTCTCGTCGCTTTACATATGCTTAATCATTTAGATGCCGATTCATCGAGAGAACTATCCGTCCATCCATCTATCTGTGCCCCGCCACGGTGGTCTAGTGGTTATGGCGCTCGACTGCTGACCCGAAGGTCGCGGGATCGAATCCCGGCCGCGGCGGCTGCATTTTCGATGGAGGCGAAAATGTTTGAGGCCCGTGTACTTAGATTTAGGTGCACGTTAAAGAACCCCAGGTGGTCGAAATTTCCGGAGCCCTCCACTACGGCGTCTCTCATAATCATATCTTGGTTTTGGGACGTTAAACCCCAGATATTATTATTATTATCCATCTATCTGTGACGTAAGACGAATCGCTGTAAACAAGCAAACCTATGAAACTAATTTTTTTTTTTTCAGCGCACTGGATTAAACACCCACGCTTTCAGAAGGTGCATATATCGGGACCATGTCAATGCGCAGCAGCGGCGATATACAAAACAAACTCAAAAAGACACTCTGATGTAGGCTTCGTTGAAATATACTTCCTGGTGGCAGAATAAAAGCCCCCTGTAGGACCACATGTAAGGCCAACGTGGAGGATCATAACTGGGCATTGTTCAAGCTAAAACGCTCGCGCCGCGTTCAATGCGTTACTCATTTCATTATATTATTCGTGGCCTTGTTGTATTTCAATGCGCATAACAAGACCTGAATCGCAAATGCGCTTGGTGCTGTTGCAGAGGTTATCAGAAAAGGCGTAAAAGGCGTGGAAACTTGGGCGCTGGCTCCATTGACACTGCGCGTATATGATCGCTAAGGCAGCTGAAAGCTGCGCCTGCGACTCTAAATCGCTCAGTTTATTTACTCTCGACACATTTCACCTTTCACGTCTTTGGACAGCTGACGTTACTGTGTTCTCCGTTGAGTATATAAAAGAAGGGGAATTTAAAGGCTCACTTTTCTTTGTTAGAAACAACCTCAACTAAAGTCCACAAATAATCGTGCCAAGGAAGGTAGGTATAGAGGACGTTATTTGTAGTATGTTAACTGTATTGCAATAATTATGACATAAATTTGAAGCAGTTAAAGTGGACGGACAGATAACTTGCCGCCGGCGGGGGATCGAACCTGCAACCTTCGGACAACGCTTCCGCGATGCTGTACCAATTTAGATACAGCGGCGGTCGTCCTCCCGTCCACTTTTATCAGGCATTTCTGTGCATGTAAACCTGGAAGATCCGCTCGCACATTTTTGCTAGCTAGCGTATCGTATAGCACGTAATAACATTCAACGTTATGAAGACGCGTGGGTATTGAACTTCCCATCACCTAAATGACATCTTATTCAGGCACATACATAAAGAAGTTCACGCAGAATCTCTTTACGGAGGTGTCTGAGTTGTGCGTAAGCGTTTAGTCTCACCGTAGGTTACGGCAGTCGATCGAACGCTGCTTTCGGGCGGTATCAGCATGGCGTCTTTCATTTTCTTTCTAGCGTTGGTAAGCGACTGGAACGGCGAAAAAGGAATTTTATCGAACTCCACATGGTTACATGCAATGGGTTCCACAGTAACGCGGCAATCAATGTTTTTACATTTGCATAGGTTCCACAATGAATTGAGAATCAATGTTTTACATGTTCACATTCAATGCTGTGGCACACACACCACAAAGGAAGAGGGGTTCATAACGGCAGGACCATTCCGCGGGCGTCAAAACGCGCCGACGGCAAAAAAATACCAGACGCCGGTGAGCGCACAGAAATGCGATCCTCGAGTGTGGGCTGGTCCCGTGTGCGCTGTTTTCCAATAATTCCGCGGGCCCGCATGCTGGCCGTAGACGTCTCGGTTCCGGCCCGCGGATTCGTGGGGAATAAAATGTTTGTGACTTTGCTTAAAGGATACTCGCATTATTTATTTACTCGCGTATTGCGATTAATATGGCCTTCTTCAGGTAAGCTACGGAGACGGGACCAGTCTCAAGCATACTGTTTTTTTTCGTGACTCACCCCACGCGGTCACCATGTGTTCAAGCTTCACCGCGGAACAAAAAATTATATTTCGCAATCCAGATTTGAATCACTCTGCAGATCAGTATCGATATGTTTCTCGAATCCCGACACCGAATCAAATGCTCTCCAGAAATGATCTATATATGATATATATGGGAAATGCGTTCTTTCAGATGGCCGCACCCCCGACAACAACGTTCCATGAAAAGACCGCAACCACAGAATTTCCTACAATAAAAATTCCGAAGACGTCCCACGTACCGTGGGAATCGATGTTATGCGAAGCATGCGCGGGATGGTGACTGTGCGTAATTTTTCACATTGAGCGAAAAGTTACGGAATGACGCTAGAGAAATAAGAAAGCGGTATACGCACACTTATATTTTGATGAGTCGTATATGTATTATATAGCCAGTTGTTTACAGTTGCGTAACGATGGCAACAGCAACATGGGTGTTACGAACACCAGACGCGATAGGCTGATATGTAGTGCTTGTATTCTTCAACAGTGGATAGCGCGAATCCGAACAAGACAAAGAAAAAATATAATGTCTGGGGTTTAACGTCCCGAAACGACGATATGATTATGAGAGACGCCGTAGTGGACGGCTCCGGAAATTTCGACCACCAGGGGTTCTTTAACGTGCACCTAAATCTAAGTACACGGGCCTCAAACATTTTCGCCTCCATCGAAAATGCAGCCGCCGCGGCCGAGATACCAAAAAAAGAAACACAGATGCACAGGACAGGCGTTACTCGCATAACTAAGCTTCATTCAGGAACGTTTCCCTAGATATGCACACAGCCGAGTGGCACGCGCAGGCGCACTGCACGTACGTTACAGTCACAGTTACAGTTGTTATATTTATACTTGTCCGTTATGACGGAGAACGTATGCACGTTTCAAGAACGCGTGTGTATGTGTAGAACTTGATGGTAAAACTGGTAAGCGCAAATAAACAAGACAGGGACACAGGAAGAATGAACATGGACAGGCGCTATCCATGTGTAAAAGGGGTTCTTGACAGTTCTTGAATAAGGTCATCAACACCGTGATCAGTGAGCACCAGCAGTTGGACCGGACTCGTTAATCAGATCCGATCGTGATCGCGGCTATGAGGAGTCTAAGTGTAGTGAAGTGCGAAGTATAGTGCAGCTGGTGGAAATCCTGGATGCCTGTTACGATGAAATTATCTATGATGCCTCCTGTCGTGGACGAGGCAGCGAGGTCTTTTGATGCCCTCGCCACATCCAATGCGTCTTTCACGCAGTATAAGGACCAAGAGTTGTTGGTTCTTGATAAATCAATGTTGATGTCACCGGTAATGAGGAGAGGCCTGGTTCTCTCAGCAGAATTATTGCAGGAAGCATTGGCGCCGGTTTTTGCGTAATCCACGTGGTCCGCGTTGCGGAGCACGTGTACGAGTGGATAGTAGTTGAGCGTCTTCCAGGGGTGTTCTGTCTTCAGTTTCCTCACTTTCCTTGCGTCCGCCGCGGTGGTGTCGCGGTTGAGGTGCTCGGCTGCTGACCCAAAGGTCGCGGGTTCGATCCCGGCCGCGGCGGCCGCATTTCGATGGGGGTAATATGCTAGATGCCCGTGTTCTGTGCGATCTCGGTGCACGTTAAAGAATACCCGATGGTCAAAATTTCCGGAGCCCTTCGCAAGGACGCCTCTCATAATCATATCGTGGTTTTAGGACATAAAATCCCAACAATTATAATTATTAACACTTTCCTTGCGTGTCCATGCGTGTGTTCGCGGTTACTGTGTTGCTTGAGACTCTGTATCACCTGTGGCACATACCCGCATAACATTAACTCTGGTTTACGGGTATGTGCCACACGTGACTGAAAGGGTTTCATGACGTAGCGACAGGCAGTTTGCGTTATTCATGTCATGACCAGTGCATCGTGTTCGTCATACACTGTTCCCCTGATAAGCCAATTTTGGTATATTGTAAGTTATGGAGACGACCAGGAGAGCACCCAGACGTAGGTGGACGGACGGACGGACGGACGGACGGACAGATAGATAGATAGATAGATAGATAGATAGATAGATAGATAGATAGATAGATAGATAGATAGATAGATAGATAGATAGATAGATAGAAACGGCCAAAGTGGCTGAGGTTCGCTGAGAAATGCTTCGCATTTAAAGCTCTGCGCTTTCACATGACTTCAGAAAACTCACAAAGATTATGTGGATTTTTTAGGGGCGAAGCTCCTTAAGGCGGCACTCGTTCGTCCCTCGTAGTCGTAGTAATGCCGTAATGCGTAACCAGTCGTAACGCTAGTACCAGATCTTGACCTCCAAGGTGGTGCCGGTGGGAGATTTTTCCTGTGCGTTGTTGAACAATAAAAAATTCGCAGCGTGCGCGTTAACTAAAAGCCGAATTCTTCTGTCTCTCATTCCCCATTAGCAGCCATTGGCATGTTCCTGTAGGAAACGTTAGTAGAAGTAGAAGTGTAAGTGTTAGCTAAAAGCCGACTTCTTCTGTCTCTCATTCCCATTAGCAGCCATTGTTTACCTCCAAGGTAGTGCCTGGTGAGATTTCTCCTGTGCGTGATTAAACAATAAAAATTTTGTTCAAAACGCCGTTGATTGATGAAATAAACCAACGAAAGAAGCCAGATGTTTTCTAAAAGCAAAACGAAAGAACGCCAGATGTTTTCTAAAGCAATGGTTTTCTAAACAACGAAAATTCACAGCGTACATGTAAAATTAAAGTGAGCTGCAAGTCGTCACAACTCATCGAACCTTTAGTATAAACGCGCCCGATCTCACGTCGGTGATGATGTACTGGGCAGAATTCACGGAAGATTCACGGTTTACCGATGAACCTCCGCAGCTTCGCCCACTCATCATCATTCACTCCGTGGATATGCTGTTTTAGATGCGAAGTATCTTAAGGCCGAGCTCAATCCGGTGGTGTGCGGCGTGACCACCCTTACTGCGCATGCGCATACCCTCTCCACTGACCTCCTCTCCACTCACCCTCTCCCCCTTCCCCTATCCACTTTCCCTCTCCCCTCCCCTTTCCACTCTTCCTCTGAAACGCGGGCTAGACATGCCGAAATTCTCTCCTGCGCAACGCCGCGATGAGCTCGAGCGCATGCGCGTCCCCTCCCCTTCTCTCTCCTCTCCTACGCTGCCCCCCTCTCGCCCGCCTGTCGACCGCGTTCCCCGCTCGCCCTGTGAGAATTAACGGCCAGACTAGATGGAAGATACGACGCGCGTAGCGTCCCTCTTCGCGTTCCACGACGCGAGGTCGGCAGCATGCCCAACGAACGCCAACGGAACGCGATCGTGCAAGTGCTCCGGCTTCGCATCGCCTCATGGTCCCCTTTAGCGGGAGATGGTGTAATTTTTTTCCTCACGCAAGCGCTTCGCAATGTTAACGCAGCCACTGAAGGACGTCGTGTATGAGCTGATGAATGAATTATGGACCTATATGCCGCTTTGGGTGTGTGATATCGCAACGAGGCATTATTTAGGTTAAAACGCTCGCGCCGTGTTCAATGCGTTACTCTTTTCGTGCAATTATTCGTGGCCTTGTTCTATTTCAATAGACATAACAAGACGCGAATCGCAAAAGCGCTTGGTGCTACTACAGAGGTTATGAGATAAAGCATAGAAGGCGTGGCAACTTCTGCGTTGGCTCCATTGACGCAGTACGCGACCTGAGCGCTTGGTAGGTTATGAGATAAAGCATAGAAGGCGTGGCAACTTCTGCGTTGGCTCCATTGACGCAGTACGCGACCTGAGCGCTTGGTGTTACTACAGAGGTTATGAGATAAAGCATAGAAGGCGTGGCAACTTCTGCGTTGGCTCCATTGACGCAGTGCGCGACCCGTGGCTTCTTTGCGCCGCAACTACTTAATTTGTCTACATCTTGCTCCACGGCAGTAGCATTTTATCGCCACGCACAACAGGTTTGTACTGATGTTTAAAAATTTTTTATTTCTCTACGCTGATGTAGACATTCTAGCAAACCGTGTTGTAGATACAACGGCGGCCCTGCTGCTCCCTATGGTTCCTCCAGCCCGTCTAAGTGCACGTTCGAGTCGTTTCTCGTGGAACGCGACAACGGCATCTTCTATGCCTGGCCATCTCCGTGACTTCATGTGGGATGGAGAGTACCCCCAAACACGCAGACTGGAGAGGTGGGGAATGGTGCCATCTTCCACTTGTCCGAACTGTGCGCTACAAGAGTCCCACCAGCATGTGCCGCAGCAATATGTAATTGCAACGGCATTTTGGAGAGCCGTTAATACTGGTTTCCGTGGCCTATGAGTCGATCGTTTCGTCACATCTGGTCGATGCTCGCGTAGTCGCTTTGCACGCCTTCTAATTGCTGCGGGGGCTTTTTGTTTGTGGCGTAACAGGTGTGAGGCTGTTGCAGCGGGTCACCGTTGTCGTGCTCTGTTTCCGATTCCGGAACGGTTGTACTCCAAACTGCTGTCCTTCTTTCCGGAGGAATTGTTCTTCCTTGGGGAAGAGGAATTTCTACGGTAGTGGTCGTGCCGCTTCCTGTCGGTAGTTAATAGACGTGCGCGGCTAGTTTTTCGTCTGACCTGGTTCTTGTAGCCAGGTCACCAGACAATGATTTATTAATGCATATAATCTGTTTGTATTAATTATTTCTGTGTGTGCATGTCCCCGTAGGCGTGTGGGTTCCTGCATGTACACATTTCATGATAACGCTGTATATTTATGTAAATTACATGTACCATAACATCTGCTGTACATATTTGCTAGCATGTTCACTAAGTCATGTATATTGTGTACATACATCGCCATGTACAGACGGGTCCACTGTTAAAGGGAACATTTGAGTGCAGGGCATTTTTGAATTTCGCTCTCTTGCAAAAACATAGTGGCTTAGATTTGCATATATCAACTGGTGGTTGACAGTTCAGCCTCTTTTTGACAGACTCGTGCATTGTATGAACAATGTTTCCCTGTCCACTTCCTGTTAGAGGGCCAGCAAAATGAAAGGTGCACATTGGAGTGTTCCCTTTAACAGTGGACCGTACTGTACATTGTGTGTAGTGTGATAAATGTTGTGTATGCTAGTCCTTAGTAGCATGTGTTAGGGACACCCTGTGGACTTGGACATTTCTGTTAAAACGTTTCATGTACATTGTACTTAGTCATTTGTGTATGTTAATGTCGTTGTTGTATAGACACTGTTTTCAAGTGTTCGTAGCGTCCTATGATGAAATAAACTTTTTTCTAAACAAACACACGAGATGGCTGAGGCAGCTGGAAGCAGCCGTTCTACACCGATTACATTAAATCGCTCAGTTTTTTAACAGAAGCTATTTAAGCTCACCGTAATTTGTTAGCCGCAAACAGAAATGGTCATCATAACGGACCGGCACGCGCTCTGTTCGTCCTCTTCTTCATCGTATTCATCTTCTGCTTCGCTCTCATGAACACGTGCGGCGATTTGTCCAGCCAGCGCCTCCTCTATTTTTCTGTGCCTGGGCGAAGGAGCGGAGCGCAATGGGAACCGACCGTCGGCGTTAGTGCGGCTTTTAGCCGCCGGGCGCCGCCACCGTAGTAGACCAGCCGTCGCGTCGTCGCTCGCGGAAACGAATGCCGTGGCTGCATTCGAAGCTGCTATATGGTTCAGTTTTCGGCTGTATTCGCGTTGTTTAAAGTATAATGAAAACTTGTAAACTGGAATCATGAAGCACTTGTCGCTCTGGGCAACCAGCCCATTTCGAAGGCATGTGTCTTTCGTGGCTATTTGATCGAGACGCTCGCACGTCGTCTGCTCGCCCGATTCCTGAGAGCGCATGCCAGTGATGCGCGTAAAATTGTTTTATCGCCGTTACGTTCGCTTGACTGAGAGTCGGTTATTGACAGTCTGAAAGTCGATTTTCGAAAGCAGCATTTGCCAAGAGCTAATACTGAAAGCTTGGGCGCTTTAAGTTCCCCGATGCGTGCTACCGTCTACTGGTGTAGCACACTATACGCAAGCCATGAGTTCATGCGTTAAATAGCATGAAATGTCATTAAGCTGCTTCCAGTGACAATGTACATAATGATTGTCGGTTGTTTCGCCGGTAGCGCATGTAGTGTCCATGGGCTCCGATTCTTCAGCTTCGGGACCTAATGTGAGCGCTGCATGCACATGGCGGCGATCGCGAGGCAGCGTTGCTACTGGTAACTACATGCATTCGTTGACTGTTCGGACGCAACACGGTAACGTTTAGGGATACTTGCCATGCTTGATTCAGTTGTTACCTTGGGCTGCAAACGTGAAGGGTAGTCTGCAAAGAGTGACGCTACTGCATCCTTCGTAAGCCGCCGCTTCTTATATTCTCTGAAATCTCCGCGTCGTAAACGACGGCTGCATATTCTAGTTTAGTTTGAAGATGTATTAGGAGACCAATTATCTCGCCTAATTACTGCAAGCCACCTCTACCGAACACCAGCGGCAGCTGGAATTTCATGGAACGACAGCCGAACAGTGTAATAAGGCGAAAGCCTCAGATGCCTCATCAAACGCGAAAATTGACCGTCGGCGGCGTCAACACGAGTGATGTAAAAAATAATTACGTGATGACGTCATCATATGACGTCACAGATCATAAAATTTTGTGACATCGTCGTGACGTCACATAACGTGACGTCGTCATATTACATCTTCGCTTGGTCAAAATGGGCCGATCACGGAGGAAGTGCATGCCTCTGCTGATGTGCAGAAAGCTTGCATTGCCTCCGATCCTTGAGGCTGTGAGAAAACCACGTTAGGCACAGAAATATCTCGGAGGGAGGCAGGAAATGTTCAATACATTGACTAGAAGAAAAAGAAGAAGATGGCTTTCTGCTTTCAGTCGTATTAGATGAATGCATAAAGGCCCTGTGAGATTTTTTTCTTCATCAATAAAGGGAAATAAAAAAGAAGACAATCGTGATTTTATATGTGCGCCATTGAAAATTGGTTAGAGGATATCCATTTATGTCTCAATGTTTCAAAGAGCTCAGTGATAGTTTTCCCTTTGGATAACCCAGTTAATATAACACTAACTTGCAACCTGCAGAACATACCACAAGTGGACTCGGTAAAATATCTGGGAATAATTTATGATAATCGTCTCCGCTGGCACACACATATTGAATACATAACAAAGAAAGGAGTACGAGCGCTAGGAGTATTGCGAAGACTTTGCAACAGTCGATCGGGGATGCGAAGAGACACACTAATTATGATATACAAAATGTATGTACGCCCAGTATTAGAATTCGGATGTGTTTTATATTCGGGTGCACCAGCTTATAAATTGCGTCCACTTGTACTGCTGGAAAGGGAGGCCCTAAGGTTATGCCTCGGACTCCCGAAATTCGTAGCCAATAATGTCCTGTACTTAGAGGCAAGATTACCTTCTCTTTTGTGCAGATTTAGGATACTAACGGTACAAACTTTTCTAAAAATGTATGAATATCCTATAAAACTAAAAATTATTTTCATGTCTCACCCAGCGTTATTTTTTCAATCTTACTGGCCTCGGTTTCATACACCACAGGTGAGTTACGTACAAGCACTTATTGGACCCTTAGATGTTAAACTGAGTGAAGTTCCTTCCATTGACAAGGAAAAGCACGACCTTAAAATCATTTTTGACAATATATATCCAAATCATGCCAAAAATTTGCCTTACCAGATATTAAACGGCCTACTCCAAAGGCATTTAGAGGGGATACATACGACAAATATCATAGCTACAGATGCCTCACAATCCGAAGAAAAATCTGGCATTGGTATTTTCTCTGAGACCTTCAAATGGTCATTTTCATTAAGACTTCCTGATTTCTTATCAGTATTTTCGGCGTGATTTCTAGCGGTAATTATGGCTTTACGAAAGCTGACCCCATCACCCTCAAGAGTTGCAATAATTACAGATTCATTATCTTTGTGTTCCGCACTCGCTGCAAATACCGAATCTCAATTATCACGTACTTTTCATTTTCTTGTTCCCACCCACGTAACTTTAATTAGATTAATTTGGGTACCGGGACACAAAGGGATAAAAATGAATGAAATGGCGGACTCTCTGGCGAAAGCCGCTCTCAGTGGTCCCATATTCTCAATTATTCCCATAACAGCACTCATAATTCGTGACAGATTTAGAAGGCGTGCCATAATTCAAGACTCCGGCAAAACATTAATCACTCATCTAAACGAATATCGACACCTCTTGTTCCCTTGGCCTAGGAATTTCTGTTCAACAAAAAAAGATGAAGTTATTTTTACTAAATTACGATGTCGCGTTCCAAAACTAAATTTTTATATGCATAGATCTGGTCTGGCTCCCTCCCCTCTTTGCTCGTTTTGTAACCAGGACGAAACAGTTGAACATTATTTCTTATCATGTAACCGTTTCAATTTACTAAGGAAAAACATTCTCAAAGCAGCTTTTAATCGAATTAGATTGGATTTCATTACTTCTAATATTCTATCCTTGGGAGCCTCCTCATTAGGTCACTGTCACCGGGATGTCTGTTCCGCTGTACAAAAATTCTTAATTGAATCAGGGCGGTTTTAATTCGGAATTTTAAATGAGCATTATGCATTTTTTCTAACTACTCTATAATTCATTAGTCATAGAAATCATATGTGGTCACTTCTACCTAAAATTAATCGTTTCTTGGCCAATCCCCCAGAGTGGGTGTGAGCCATGCGTCAAGGAAATCATCATCATCATCATCATCTTTCAGTTTCATTTGGAGAGTGGAACACAACAGTATGACATACAAAGGCGTTGGGGCGGTTGCAATAGCCTGAAATGGAAAATAAAACGCGAATACTATCAAACTCCAGTACAAGTATCGAACCGGCAGCACGGCCTGACAGTGTGCTGCGGAATGCTTACAGCGTGGATGGAAAGACACGCGAACATGCTGCATCTGCAATCTTTGCTGTTTCGCATCTATTTGCAAGTGGTTATAGCCTCGATGATTCATCAGAACAGGACGTCATCCATGACATAATAAAGGACCATCTAGCATTTTTTATTGCCACCACGGTTAGAGCGTTTCTTTCCATCCCCATGTACCTGTGGAAGCCTGCAAGAAGCACAAGTGCAATTAAACTCGGATGCATACACGAATTCGTGAGCTTCATGATACGCGCGGCCGTTGAGCGCCAGCTTCCCGTAGTCTACTTGCATAGCGCCACCACGCGGCAGCGGCGAGCGGACGCGGAGCACGCGCTCGACGGCCAGAGGAGAGCGTTCGCCCAGGCACTGAAAAATATAGGAGGCGCTGGTCCAGCGCAGGAGCCGCGGGATAGAATGACCTGATGGGTGAGATAACGAGTACAGAGAGAGAGAGCGAAAGAGAGATAGGAACAAAAAGAAAACAGAAAAATTCTTGGCGAGGCGGGATTCGAACCGGCGCTCTTGCGACCTGAAGGCGAGCATCATAACCGCTCGGCTATCCAGGCACTTTTATTTTTCTTACGCGGCATTTATTAGAAATGCGCTTAACGTATATTATGCATAGCGCAGAAAATATTCAAGGCCACCTCTATAAGCGCACAATAAGCCTTACACAGAAGGAAGTTTCAAATAAGATCGTGTTCTAAAAGGGCATTAGAGCAGTGCATTCCATGAACAGTGGATACCAATCCGACTGAAAGTGTAATTGTTCATAAAAGTCTTTTAGTTGTAGAACGAAGGAAGGGCAATATTAGGGGCTCGTTTTTCTTTGCTAGACACAACATTAATTAGAACTAACAGACAAGAAAGCCAAGGAAAGTATAGGGGATGTTATTTTGTAGTAATTATGAGGTAAATGTGAAGAAAGTAAAGTGGACGAAAAGATGACTTGCCGCTGGTAGGGACCGAAACTGCGAACTTCGAACAATGTGTCTGATGCTCTACCAACTGAGCTAACGCGGCGGTCACCCCCCGTCCCTTTTATGGGGTATATATATATGTGCATTTTAAACTTGGGAGTGTTATTCAGCTAGTACACCCATGACTGCGAGTGTGGAACACTCTGTTTCTGCCTGCTGGCGTCACGAAGCAAGTGATCTTTTCGCGAACTGGCAGCTGACCAATGATTCGTCGTATGCTACCTTAAGGCATTCAGTCTGCCAGAACCAGACCCTCGCTATGAATGAACGAAGGAAGGACAATTTGAAAAGCTCGTTTTTCTTTGCTAGACACAACATTAACTAGAACTAACAGACAAGAAGCTGTATAGGGTCATTTGTATGAAATGTGACTGCGATGATACCATATGCTCCGCATGCCTGTCTAACATGCGATTTTTCCACACAAACTGGGCATACCCGTTAGTAAGAGCATTTCAACAGGAATAGAAATGCTTTTGGGTGGCACGAGATAGCGTATGCTGTAAGAATTTATATCAAGCTGTTTTTTAAAAGCCCTTTGTAGAACGTCCCAAAAGAGGATGGCGTCCGTACAGCTGATGAAACACTGTTCTAGAGTTTCTGGAACTTCGCAGAGACGACAATTATTCTAAGATACAAAAATATCTTCGCTGCTTAACCAGGCTTTTACAGACAGTTTTTCTGTATGAACTTTGTAGAAAAATGCCTCGGATATCGGCGAAATAGGCACCTTCTTCACACGCACAAGCACGTTATGTCCAGGCAATCCAATATATAGTGAGCGGCACAGTGGTACCGGAAATAACATATCTAATATATCGTTATATAGATCTTTCCTTGAGCTGGAAAACAAATAATCATTAGAGAATTTGACTGTCAGAAAACGCCTTGATTCATACACTTCACGCATAAAACCACGCAAAGTGGAGGAGGGCTACGTAGTGGAGGGCTTCACGCGTAGTGGAGGGCTTCCGGCGCCCTCCACTACGGCGTCTCTCATAATCATACCGTGGTTGTGGGACGTAAAATCCCAGATATTATTATTGTAATCTTTCATGGTGCATGCAATCGCCAGTGGCAACCATGGAACAATGGGAGAAAACGAGGTTAGTTAGTCGCTAATTAACAAAAAAGAAAAGAAACCCAATCAAAGGCCAAGCAAGAAAAATCCTGAGCACGCCGTGATTCATTCGAACTCGCATATGTCAAACTCGCAAGAAAAAAGGCGATTAATTATATATATATCGCATAATTCTATATAAAACGTTTAAAGATTTTATTGTAGTGTCGGTGCGAATTTCGGTGAGTAAGTTGGCTTCACGGCACTGCTTCACAATAAAGCAAGGAAGGCGGTTTCACAGCAATGCATGGTTTTTTTTTTTTGTTTTTTTAGGGGGGGGGGGTATTTTGCGGATTTTAGTTTGGGGTGCGGTTATATGCGGCGTCCACATGGGATTTAATTAGCCTGCGCTTAAATCTAAGTCTAACCGCACGAACATGGTTGCACGTCACCCCCTTGGATATGTGGCCGCCTGCCGGGAATCGGAATCACGACATCGAGCTCAGCAGCGGAACACCACGAGCTTATGACCGCAGCGAGTCCTGTGAAAACAACGCACGTAGCTTGTACACGAAGCATCCAAACGTCCGTTTTCAAGCGTGACGTAGACAAGCGATCATCAACAAAACATTACAGATTTCAGTGCTGCAGAGGGTGCGTGGCAATAATAAACAGTCTTATTTGGCAATTTACGTCCACAAATCGAAACTGTCAAACAAGCGACAGTGGCTGAGAGCGCAAAACACCTGCAGGCGAAAACGGAAAGCTGTTTGGCATGAGTCATCGAGTTTGCGACGTGTACTGTTTTCTTCGACAGCGACACGGCCACTCGCGCCTTTCGTTCTCGCATTGTCTTTATACCACGTCGCAACACTCGGCAGGGTTTATATTACTAATATTATTTAATGCACATCACACGCCCAAGACAGGGTGTTGCGCTAAAAAGAGGTGGGGGGGGAGGGGATTGCACTCTCGTGGCAATAATACACTTCAACGAGAGCTTGAGCAATTCCAGCGACGTAAATGCTGTTAGAACATATTGGCAATGAGCATTACTGTAAATATTTAGCATTTTAAAAATTCAGACCTGACGTACAACTTTTCTTTCTTTCTTCCTTTCTTTCACATTACGCAGTGCTTCCTCCCAACCTCCATGCCGTGAATTTGACCTTCATCCACGTGCTCAGCAGCGCAACACGTCATTCGCAACAGGCAACAACGACAGTCATGCGTTCATATCCCCTTCAGCAGTGATGACTACGTTTGCGTACGCAACTTGTTTCTGCTAGTTGTGTCGAACTTGTGGCCAAAAGAGACCAAGATACGTCGCTCATTGGATGATTTGAACCTTCTGCACAGTCGGTATGTCATGACTTAACGTCACTGTGCTGCGTATGACTGTAACCAATCACTTTGTTCCAAGTAGTGATGCAGAACTATCGATGGTATATACCGATACTATCGATAGCTGAGTCACTATCGAACTATCGATGGTGAGAAATACTATCGATAGCGCTATCGATAGTAAAAAAATCGATGGTACTATCGATAGTATAAAATCAACAGCGCGGACTCACTGCAGAATAAACTTGGTTCCCCGTGCGCGTGGTACATAGTGGAGCCGGAGGAGCACGCTGAAGGGCAAGGAAATTGGCATGCTTGTGTTCTTCACCAGAGTGCTTTGCTGACACATGCTCATAAAGTCAAACTGTTCAGCTGTAGCGGAAAGGAAGCATTTACATGGGGTCGGACTGCGCGGCTTCAAATTGATATTTCATTTTATTATTTAAAGATAAAAGATATCAAGAAGTTAACTATAAGGTGTAACTGGTTGCTTTTGGATACGAATTTATTAATGGATATATTCCGCCATTTTCACTGCGGAAATAATTAATTTCTGTGCCAAAAATTGCTCATAAATTAAGCGAAGCTGGCAGTAGACTATCGCAAATATTTTGGCAATATGGCCGACCAGCAACCGCATCATTGGTTGGTTGGTTGGTTCCTCAGTACCTTGGCTCAACCCACTGCGGGGGATAGGCCATGAAGCGGACGGTGCTTTGCTTAGGAAACTAATTCACTTCGTGAAGGAAAAAGCTGAAATGAAATGTTTAGCCTTTACATATAAACTCGCAAGATTTAAAGAAGAGAAAAAAAAAACGCCTATATAGAAACAACAACAAGGACAATAAAAAAATATATATATATACAGTTGCATATAAGACAACTGAGGCTACACTCAACATTCAATTCTTTTGGATTCTCGTAAAAAATTAGAGACAGCGTTGAAAACGCTCCTGTGGCTAAAACCAAATATGGTTGCCCCAAATGAAAGAATCACCGGAAGTGACAAATTCAAGCCCAACTTCCGCAGGGGTTCTTCTAGTAGTCTTTTTCTTTGTGTTTTAAATCTTCGGCACGTCAAAAAGAAGTGCTCCAGAGATTCCCTCTCATTACAGTGGAGGCATAACGGTGACTGAGCCAGACCCGACCTGTGAAGGTAAAAGTTCAGTGGTGGGACTCGACAGCGTAGCCTTGTAATTTGTATTTCTTCCTTCCTAGATGAACACCATCTGCTCTTCCAAGGAAACTTTAGCTGTGGGAAGTCTGATGAAAACAAAGGAGATTTATCGAAGTTATTGGCCGTGGTACGCTTTTCAAATCTCGCTGCTGTGACATACGCTGACGTGGGCAATACAGACAAAATAGGGCCATCATGGGATGATATTGCCAGTGCATCCGCATATTCATTGAGTGCTAGCCCTCTATGGCCTGGTACCCACACTAATCGAACCAGCCGTACATGCCTGGGAATCATCGAATAGAACGTCTGTATGGTACTCGATAAATTAGGTGCACTTAACGCAGAACAGACAGAGAGGCAGTCTGTTAGTACAACCACTGCTGATAGACACTGGGGCAATTTACTCAATGCTAGGACTATTGCCAGCAATTCAGCCTGGTAAATAGGGGTGAAGTCCGGTAACCGAATCGAGAATGACCAGTCTAGAGAGAATGATACAATTCCCACACCTGCCTTCTCTTCACAAACGGACGCATCAGTCGCTATCACAGTCTTAGTTTCTAAAGTGGCCAGATGATCTTCCAAAATGCAATTTAGATATTTATATGGTAAATTTTTCACGTTCTTGGGATATATATCATCAAATTCAATCCTAATTGTTTCTACAGTGCTGAGTATCTGTACTTCCCAGAGGTGAACTTTTAATGGGTCCAAAAGTCTCTGTGTAAAAATGACCTGGGGGCAACGTAATCTAGACCATTGGTGGTTAAAAAATGAGGCTTGCTGGTTAATGAAGACATACTGTGACCTCCTCTGTGGAGAAGCATAGATTTTTAGGAATGTACGTACTGTTAAAATATGAAATCTTTTGATAAGAGACGGCAGGCGTGATTCTTCGTATAGAATATTGTTTGCAACAAATTTTGGTAGCCCCAGACATAATCGTAATGATTCACGTTCTAACAAAACCAATGGTCGAACTTTATAAGCCGGAGAGCCAGAAAACAAAACGCAGCCGAATTCTAGAATTGGTCGAATGTACATGCAATAAATCATGACGAGCACGTCTCTGCGCAAACCGGCACGTTTATTGCTGAGCCTACGCAGCATCCCTACTGCGCGTGCTCCCTTAGTAGCCATGTTTTCTATATGGGGTCTCCAGTCAAGTTTGTCGGTATAGGTTACTCCTAAATACCTAATTGACTCGACCTGAGGTATCACGGCTTGTCGGTAAAGTAATGAAATTTGCACTGGTACATTTTGTGCGAAAACAACAATTGCACTTTTATTAATATTTAGCGATAAATTAATACCCTCTAGCCACGTTTCCAGGCTATTCATATATTTCTGCAGGGTTTGGTAAAGAGTGTGAATGTCTGCTGACGTAGCGAAAAATGCGATATCATCGGCATACACATACACCTGCACGTTCTGCTGTATGGGAATAGAACATAGTAGAATATTAAATAATAAGGGTGATAACACTGAACCCTGCGGGAGGCCTCTCGTTTGCTTATATTTTGAAGAACTGACACCAGATTGCGAGCAATAAAATTCTCTATCCCTCAAGAAAGCATAGACCCATGCCACAAAGTATTCTGGCAGTCCTAAGTTCTGAAGCGAATTTATCAGTTTCACATGCTCCACACTGTCATAGGCTTTGGTGATATCTAAGGTTACTAAAGCTGAATATTGTTTCTGATATCGAGCAAGCTGTATTCTACTTTCTAGATCAACATGTGCACACCAAATGGAACAACCACGCCTGAAACCAATTTGACATGGGCTCAGTGTCATTTTTTCTGACATCCAGCGATCTACCCGGCTATGTAAAATTCTCTCGACGAGTTTTACTAGATTTGATGTGAGTGCTATAGGCCTGATATTATCTAAGGTAAACCCCGCGCCTTGCTTTTTTAATAACGGAATAACTTTTGCAACTCTCCAATCAGCTGGGATCCATATTCACACCAATATCGATAGTATTGTCACGTGGTTGTGATGCCGAAGAATGCTGCAGCAAGACTGGGAAATACGAACCTCTTTATGTGGGCGAACTTGTGCCCAGAAAATCAGAACTCAAAATACAAGCGATACATGCTGCGCACTGATAGCGGCGGGAGCAATCGTCAGCCGTTGAATAATTTGATCATCGGTAACGCGTCGTCCTTTATATATCAGTCATCAAACCAGCGTTATCGCTGGTGCTCGCGTAAGCTCTCGAATAAACTTGACTATTCGTAGTGCCTTGGAACTAGTGATGCAGAACTATCGATAAATTGACTATCGATAGTATCGATAGTTTTTCTGAAACTATCGATAGTGTTACTATCGACAAACTATCAATAGTGCAATCGGTAGTACCACGCGTGTTTATTGCTTCGTTTTGACGTATTCGGGTTTCACCCACAAAGACTGTTAGCAACGTTTGACGCAGACCGCGCCGTAATTTTTCAGAAGCTTCACAATTGTTTGAGATCATTCTGTTAAGATTACGCGCCGGACGCGAATAGTCAAGTTTATTCGAGAGCTTACGCGAGCACCAGCGATAACGCTGGAAGGTTCGATGACTGATGTATAAAAGACGACAGGTTTCACCGATGATAGATTACTCGACGGCCGACGACAGCTCTCGCCGCTATCAGTGCGCAGCGTGTATCTCTTGCATTTTGAGTTATGATTTCCTGGGCCCAAGTTCACCCAAATAAAGAGCGCCGTATTTCCCAGTGTTGCGGCATCATTCTTCACCGTCAACCACGTGACAATACTGTCGATAGCGGTGTGAATTATGATGTTGTTGCTGGCCGGCCAAATTGCCAAAATATTTGCGATAGCCTACTATCAGCTTCGCTTAATTTATGGGCAATTTTTGGCGAGAGAAATAAATTATTTCCACAGTGAAAATGGCGGAATATGTCCGTCAAGAAGTTCATATCCAAAAGCAACCGGTTAAACCTTACAATTAACAAACTTAGTTCTTGATATTATTTTTATATTAAAATCATAAAATTCAATATAAATTTGAAGCTGCGCTGTTCCACCACACGTAACGACTTCATTTCCGCTACAGCTGAACAGTTTGATTTTATGATCATGTGTCAATAAAGCATTCTGGTGAAGAACACAAGCATGTCAACCTTCTTGCCCTCCAGCCTGCTCCTCCGTACCAGGTGCGGGGAACCAAGTTTATTCTGCAATGAGTTTGCGCTGTTGATTTTATACTATCGATAGTACCATCAAATCCATAGTATCGATAGCACCATCGATAGTATTTTTTACCATCGATAGTGACTCAGCTAATCGATACTATCGATAGTACCATCGATAGCTCTGCATCACTAACGTGACGATGACATGACACGCCGCCATGCAAGCCGAAACCCTAAGGTGCTTCGCCTCTAAAATACGATATTATCAAGTGCGTAAAAGCGTTATTTACCAAGAGAGATGAACTCTTTTGATTTAGTGCCCCTTTATAGTATACGTCCCTGTATACGCCTTGCCAGTTCCTTCAGTTATCGGCGAAGGCGTCATGTTCGCTACGAATACAAGTGATCCATCAGGTATGTGCGTAATGAGGTGTGTATCCGGGTGATACATGTATACCGCAATATATCGCACCCGAGAGCAGCCGACCAAGAACGCCGGAATATGAGTATGACGTCACGAAATTCAAAGTCTTGTTTCGTATTTTGGTCTCATCGGCTAAATAATGCTTACCGGTACTTCTCAAGGTAAGTCACCGGCTCCCTTGGAAAACAATAATATTCATTTTAACCGATTAATAATTATGTATGCCCTATAGGTGACACCGTCGAAATCTCCGACGTCAGGGCGAGTTCTGGTTCAAGAACCTTAAGGCGGTGAGGCCAACTGCGTTTACTTTTCACGCGTTTGCTCGCTTACATGAATCCTTAAGGGCGGTGTTCGTACATATATAGTATTGTGAAAGCGTAATTTACGAACGCCCGAGAAACGAATACCCGTGAAACGAGAAAAGTGCCCCCTTTAACCTTTATAACAGTGGTTAACCTACAAGAACGGTAACCAATAAAAATCCAGGAGCCCTTCCGCTACCCAACCTAATGTACGCGTGTCAATATGAACCTGCGCGCATTTAGCAGTTCCATGAGGCAAAGTCTTTTCATTTTTTTTCCCCGCCAAAAAAAAAAAAAAAGATTGTTTCATGATACAGCATGACTCAGTTACAAAATGAGAGCCAGCGGAAACTTTTCCAGTGACTCTACGTGCGAGCAGTACAGACTATGTTACATAATGCATATGGGCGCCGCTATCATGGGCTGTTAAACGAATGTTTTCTTATTTTTGTATCCCCTGACGCGAACTGATAAAGTCAGGAAACGCCGAATGCACCAACCAAACAGTTTTCATGTGTATACGCCCACCGTAACACTGTTCGCTTAGTTGCTCAAGATAAAACACGGCAAGGTTAACAGCCCAGCATGGCGGCACCGAAACCTGTCCGTAAAATGGTCTATAGGAATACTGCACTACAGAATGTCATCCCGAGGCAAGCATGTGGTATTTCACATTAAGCTTCGCATACCGTGCTAGATATAATATTCGGGACGCGTCAGACAAACGGCCACGAATGTGACATCCGAAGGGACTGACGCACAGAAAAATGGCGGCACGATTGACGCAGACGGAAAATACGTAAAATGTAACGGGTACACCAACTTCTTGAGCAGCTTGCTTTCTTTATTTTTCTATCCATAAGAGAAGAACAAAGTCAAATGAGGGGGGAGGGGAGAGGGCTTAGACAATCGGCTCTAAATTCATTTCTAACAATGTAGGTAGGATATTGTGCACACACACACACACGTATATATATATATATATATATATATTATATATATATATAATATATATATAATATATATATATAATACACCTGCGCCTGTAATCACGTCTGCATTGCAAGCATTTTGTTTAGATTTTGTAGTGTGAAAAATCTGGAAGCGACCCTGATACTTTGGACTTAGATGTAGTGGCACTTACCCGTCGGCGTTCATGTGCCCTAATTACTAGTACACTGCAGCCCTGATGTATTCCTTAGGTGAAGATTGTGTTTCGCGCTGCCAAAGCCGTGTATAAATAACAAAAAGAAGCGCGTGGTTGAAATGTGATCCGTCAGATGCCGCAACGAGCCCAATCCGGTGGGTTTCTGAGATGCAATTGCTCTTTATACAATTTTTTACAAATTATACGACTCCAATTTTAATTTGCGACATGCCTTAATGCCCACTCTGTCATATAACGCCCTTAGCCTAACCCATTCCGTTCTTTTTATGCATTCGTTTTATTTTTATCAGGGTTTTCGGACAACTAGAACCGGCGCTTGACAGGGTGTTCTGGAAGATAGAAATGAGTGCAATCAATACTCGTGCAACTAATAAATAGAACATAATTTTCAGCCGCATCTTCAAGGTTGCCTGTACAGGACTGTAAGACCGCTACGGCTGCTCGCGCATTCTAATCCAGTAGCCAACCCTAACCTGGAGAGAATGAATCTAGTTAACTAAGTGAGCGACAGCTACATATTACTGGAACGTGTTATGGTGTCTCTGATTTACTGCCACATTCAATCCAGTAACGTATATGTACCTAATCAACGTCATTTCAGGAAAGGATATATTCGTGACACACGACTGATCGAGACTTGTAAGCTCACAACTGATACCGCTGGCCAGCCGATTGACCGCGTTTTCCTAGACTGTATCTAAACACTTCGATGCAGTACAACGTTGCCGTTTGGTTTGGCCGTTGACGACTGCGTTATTTACCGCGCAATTAAAAGAATCGATAACCACCTCTGTCCTTCAAAATGACCCTGAACTAGCCTAAAGTTAGTGCAGAACCTCCCCACAAGCAAGGTAAGTTCTCTTAATCCTAAGACACTGCACTTACTCCGAGTTTTCCTATTCACAAATGCATAGGTACAACAAAAAGGGGTGCGGACACCAACTTTTGAAGCTGACGTTACTCCGCCATACAAACGCCGAAATGTTTATAAAATATTTTATTCGGACATATAAAGTCAATTTTCGCATGGCGCACCTACTGACATCGACACTAGCATGACATGGAAATGACACTGTATGGAAATGGAAGCGCGAACAGGAAAGAATGATGTTCTAGAACACCATAAATGAAGTGCATAAAAGTACTCTACGACATGTATTCGCAGTGCAAGCCAGTTTATAAGCATTTGTCAGCATGTGCACGCTTAGGAATCTGAATTAAAGCGATCAAGTCTAGCCCTTATTACCTAATGCCCCGACTCGATGATAATTTGACATGCATACGCATCGATACGCTTTCTGTACATAAGTCTGTCAAAACAATGTATGTTTATTCTTGCGGCCCTGCATAATCGTTCTGCTTGTAAAAGAAGCTGCTGCCAGTCACAGCTTGATTGCAACTCACTGTGCATGTCTCACAGTCACGACATTCATGCGTGTTCGTACGCCTGGATATTTTCAAATCAAGAACACAGGTGTGCACCTTAGGTGGAGCGTCGGTCATGTCCTTACTCGTAACCCACTTTCGTTTTATCTACGCGTTGTTTTTGCCATACAAGCACGCACCGATTCAGACATCGAGCAACATAGCTGAAGGCTGTTTCACGTGGTTTAGCAAGAACCCAAAGCGCAGTGCGCACGAGAATGAGTGGTACAAAACTGCTGTACGCAATCGATGCGTAAACAAACCAAGCGCATAGGAAAACGAGTATACCCCGGCAGTCGTGCCATTACAAAGCGAAAATTTAAGCGTGGAAACACCACTCACTCACTCACTCACTCACTCACTCACGCACGCACGCACGCACGCACGCACGCACGCACACACACACACACACACACACACACACACACACACACACACACACACACACACACACACACACACACACACACACACACACACACACACACACACACACACACACACACACAGACCGCCGACACATGTGCTACTTTCCTCTCGAGAAAGTCCAATTCGCGACATTTGTGAACTTTGAACATCGCGCCGCCACTCTGTGCGACCACTGGCCATTTGCACAACACGCATTTAGACGCAGTGGGATGGCATTCAGAGCTCGTGGTTGGTTCGTGCAAAATATTCGCGCTTGCTAATGTCGGTTAAGTAAAGAAACGCACTCGACTTACCGAGTAAACAAATGGCACGTGAAATCAGCGACGGTATGGGCGACGGCGGCGACGGCATACGGCCATACGGCATCGAAGCAAAGGTGGAAGTGACGTAACGAATGCGGCAATTGCGATGCCACCGCCGTGTGCGGGAAGAGGAGCAGTCGGCAAGGCGCGAATGCTTGAATTGTTAATGTCAGGTGGGTATGTTGAACAGCATGACAGCGAAGAGAACGAGCCTCATGTAGCAAAATGGGCAGAGAAATCATGCAAAAATGGAGGTAGGAATTCACAGGAACCCTACCCGTGGCACTTTTATTCTCTCGCAAATCGTGCTCATATTTAGCGGGGTGCACACAATCGCACACAAAACACGCCAATGCCCAAACTATATTATAAAAATATAACTATATCCCATTCAAATGCAACTATAAGTCAACTGAATTACAGCTCATTTTTAGCCAACGCACAGAAGTTATATAGCACCAACGTTTATAGAAACGTTGATATAGCACGGCCTCCGAGCAGCCACTGTACTCCGAGCCCGCCCACGCCAGTTCGCTAATCCTTCGTTGGATGTCGCCGCAATCGATTGCGCGCGCAGAACGAAGGATGCATGAAGTCATGGAGTATACATGGAGTATACTACGCGCTCATTGCCAGCCGGTGTCGCAGTAGCTCCATGCGCCGACCCATATACGAAGCGTACTAAATAAAGCGTGGCAGCACGACCTAAAATGGCCTGGACCTAAAATGGAGATCATGCGGGAGCAGGCTGACGAATAGTTGCGGCACACGGCCACACGCATTAGGATTTCACCACTGTACCACGTCAATCGGATATCGCGTTACCAAAGCAAACAGAAGCGCGTACCGCGTTTTAGCGCCCATTGCATGCAGCGAGAATTCAGGAACCTCATAGTTCCATAAGTGCATCGATAATTAGTTTATTGACACCTACTCCGACAAAAGATGGCTTGAAGAGACAGAATAAGACAGAGCAAAAGGAGGCAGAGCGTATTGACCCAACGTCCATCTGGGTCGTTACCCTACACTCAAGAAGAGAAACCAAATAATGTACGTAGCGATGGTGGATATAGGCTGACACTGCGCATATCAGGTGTTGGTGCTTCCAGAAAAGCATGCACCAGTCCGCAACACCGGCGGATCGTGACCAGTGCTCCTTCAGCTGCGCAATAGCCAGTGGGTCCCTGGAATAGGGGCTCCACCCACAGCAACCAGGCAGTCTCTTTCTCTCTCTCTCTCTCACTCACTCTCTCTCACAGGCACGTCTGTTCTTTGCACACTAAACTAATATGGCTTCAAATTTACAGTATTGCGTTCATGATACCAAAACCATACTTATCATAAAATTGTTTGATTGAACATTCGTCGTTGAAGAAGGTGAATAAATGAATGAATTTTGACATCACTTTTGGCCAGAATATGAAAATATAAAGCCACATAGACTATTCAAAACAAATTCACTGCATCATAATCATCATCATCATCATCTACATCCTAAGCCATCAATATATGTAGACCCTTAGACCCTCACTTTTATTTGCATAGAGCTGGTAATTTGATCCTGTGCCATAACGGACCTTGGAGTTACTGAGATAAAAGTAGACAGTGATACAGGCCATGCAGTTCATTCAGTTCATTCATACCATATGCAGTTGATGCCACCTTGCTGAATAGGCACGCAGTAACGCGCCGATCATCAGCTTTTGCTAGCCATGCACCTTGTCAGAGGCCAGTCTCTAACCACCTCTTAGGCGCTGACTCATCGCTGACGTGCTAGAGATCCCTACAGGTGCATACAGGTTATCTCTATCGGAGCATGCCTCCGATAGGGATCACATGTTGTAGTTCTGCGTTATCCTTTCCCTTTCCCTTCCTTCTAGCGTAGGGTAGCAAACCAAAAGTTTCACTTTCGTTTTTTCTCCCTGCCTCATCCGTGTGTGCGCGCACGCGCGTGCGTATGCCTGTATGTTTTACGCATTACTGACGCGCTCAGCTGCTTCGTTTCCGTGAAAGGGCACCTTTATGAGCGAAACGATGCGGCGGCGCACGACATGACGACGGTCGCACTGAGCCTCTTCTTCCGAGCAAAGGTTAGCCCGTTGCACACGATAAAGACACGCAAAAAGAGAATAATATTCCGACGACATCGCGCGCGCGACACACGACACTGAGCTGCTGCCGGCGTGGACGACGGAAACCCCGCGTGACAGGACGCAGGGGTTCTCACAGCAGGACGACGGCCGGGCGCGGCATTCCTTTCGCGACCACCGCGGATGCGGAGCCCGCCGAACAAAGGAGACCGATTGAGACGCGCGAAAAGACGTCCTCTCTCTCTCTTTCTCTCGGCGTCGTGTACGAGTCTACACTTGCGTTGCGCTGGCGAGCTACGACGATCTCGAGGCAAGGCCGAGAATAACACGTCTCTCTATATATGGGAGGGCTGGGTGACTGCCGCAGTCGCCGACGGCCTAGATTTAACGGGTCGCAGTCCAAACTGCACTGAATTTCAACTATTGGACCCTTCATCGAAGGTCAAAGACATATGGATGAAATAGAGGGACGCCAACCAAGGTAAAGAGTGAAAGTTTAACGGACATCGATCGAGAACAGGCGTGACCCCACCCACGGCATGAAGAGAATACGGCTATATAAGCATTGCTTTTTGGTGCCCCCTAGGCCTAGTCAACCCTGGGGTCTGAGTGGGACAAGAAACGTCGGGTTTTCCGTTTTGACGTAAAGTAAAAAAAAAAAAGGTTTTTACTTTTACGCTTTATCTTGGTTGGTGTCCCTCTTATCATCCATAAGTTCGTTCCCAAACAGATAAAATTGTATCGAATGTTCACTTTTAAAGGTCAAAGAGTGTATCCCGTAATCGTGTAGCGTCGCTAAATTAATCTGTATTTTGGGGTTTTTTTTATACGTGCCATAGGCACAATAGATTATGGGCTGGGAAACGAACCTAAGCCCGCGGGCTCATCAGCGCCGGTATAATGTATGTTAATCGGAGCGCGGACTATATTTAAGAAAAGAGAAAGAAGGAAAAGAAAGGAAAAAAAAAAAGAAGAGGAATACTGCACAGAGCGTGCATTGGAGCGAGAGACCTGCTCGGCATAAGGCAAATGCCGCGACACTATATCGAAGTTCTTCGGTATACTTACGCGCACAATTAATCTCATGACTTATCCATCTGCGAAACGTCACAGGTTATATATTTCTGATTACATTGGATCAGTTTCACAACTTCCGAAACTAGCACTCGGGCTGCACCTCAGTTGAAACGAACTCAAATAACTGAATTAGCCAAAAGATATCAAGATGTGACATGACGCGTTCTCGCCTTCTACATTTCTTGCCTTCCTTCCACTCCGTGTTCTTCAACACCCTAGCAACGTATATGATGCAGGGATATTGGCGAATGATACTATAAGTCGGCAAGCCCGACGTCGCTTTTAAATATATAAAGAGCTGTCTCTGGCTGGTGCGCATTGATTAGACGCGTGTTAGCTTAACTACAATGCATGTCTGCAAGCATACGATTTTGTTCGCTCATTACAACCTTTGTGCCACTGCCGATGCGTCTTCATTGTTAGGGTTAAACCTGATGGTGGATATATTTACATGTATTTGCATGCGTGCAGTCTGTTACATAAGATTTGTCCACGAACCATAGCTTCAGTATGTTCACTTGTACGGGGAGTTGCCGCGCCTTCGCACAATCCGCCTTTTTCACGGCGCATGCGCCCTTCCCCTAGCGGGAATGTAGCGAAACGCTGTGGCAGGGTCTCCGCACGCCTTTGGATCTCGGAGGCTTTTGTTGTGGCCATTCGCGGCTGTCCGCGACCACCCCGAAATCACCCCTCCCAACAGCAGAGGGCAGCACAGGAAAATGAGAAAGATGATATGTGGTTTTTTGTGGCGCAAGGAAATGGAAAAGGCGGGTTGCATTTTGACCTAAGGTTAAAATTACAGCGCGAACACACAAGTGGCCCCACGAAAAAAAAAAGACACGACAGGAGAACATTCTGTTGTGTCTTTTCTTCGTAGGGCGTCTATGTGTTTGCGCTGTAATTTTAACCTCGAATACGTACCAACTAGAACCAAATGAAGTTTTATTGCACTCTGACGTCCGCTCGGTTTTTCGCTCATACTCCTGTATTGTCTTTCACACGCATACACGCACGCACACACAAAGGAGTACCGCGCATGCGCGCAGATTACACGCTGCATGCACTCGGCGTACGCTGCAAAGCTCCCGCCTCTCTAATCTAACCCTCCCTCTCTATCTTCTCACCCCTCATCATCCATTTTTTTATTTTTCCTCTTCGCGCTAGCGCCTGACACAGTTTCCGTAGCTCCGCGGCATATCACCTGCGTCGTTGAACACAAAGCGCGTAATATACGCGCCTTCACTGAAAAGCGTGCAGGGCTACGGAAGCTATAACGCATTGCGTATACACGACAGGCGGACGCGCTGACGGTTGTATTCATACGTGGCGTGGACGCCAGCGTGCTTTTACTATCAAGGCATATTGCAATGAGATTCAGAGTATAGTATATATGTCATCGTTAGGACCTGCTGGGCCAACCCCTTCGCCAGTGTCATTGCGGTGAGCCTGCATGCGGGATTCAGGCTATGGGAGAGTGGCGTAGGCAGAAATTTTTTTCGGGGGTGGGGCACCTCCTTGGTCCGATATTGGGTCCAGGCAGATAAGTGGGGTCGAGTGTCATTTTGTCATCTGTATCCCATGGGAAAAAAGAAAATCCGGGGGGGGGGGCACAAGCCCAGTGCCCCCCCCCCCCTTCATGTGTCACGCCCCGTGTGTTCATGTGTGCACGCCCCTCCGTTTTTAAGACTGGTTACACACTACGACGGCACGAACGGGTGCCGCTATAAGGAGCTTCGCCCCTAAAAACAAAATACGTTTAGCCGATTCAGCTTTTTTACTTAACCTAAGCTTCCACAATACTGCACATATATTAAGTTACACCACAGCATACGATTTTTCTTCTTGTTTCTTTTTATTTTTTGTTAATATTCATAATTCCGTTTCCATTCTCTCCTAGGTTCTTTCTTTTTTTCGCTTATCTCTACGTCTCTGTCGGCGGGATGTCCTGCGGCGGTAGCTATAGCACGCTCGCCCTTTGACGAGCAGCTAAAACAGAAAACAAAGAAGCGATATATAAATAAAAGAAAAGGAAAACCACGGTGAAAATGTAGACCAGCGGAAAGGAAGCGGAACGGGCATGGGATGCGGGTACTGCAGCAGCTGTTGAAAAAAAAAAAACAAAAAAAAGAGTTGAGACACGTGCGTTGTGCCTGGCAGTCTGCAGAGACGATAGACGTAACCGTTATACGGGCATGCTTGCACGCTGTATGTAGCGTGTAGATCGGCGAGGAGATTACAACGAGAAGGAGGAGAGAGAGAAGCCGCGCGTTCAGGATGGAGCTCTCGCAACACGCACAGAAACGTGTGTGTAAAGTGCGATACGCAAGGCTGCACACCTCTCGCGATCGAATTGCCGCCGAAATGCGTTCAGCGCTGCGAAATCCATGGTTGCGCAGGTAGCAGACACTTTGCGCGTGAACCTTTCCACGGTTTATTCCACGGTTGACAGTAGCGCCAGAACACAACCTAGCGGACGGCGGAAGCGAAATTGGAGGACTTCGCGATGTAGTAATACGTTCATCGTGACCGCTTAATTAGCGCAATTAGAAGATGAGGGCGACGAAAAAGCTAAGCTCGCCACACGAGAACATCGGTGTCCACCTCCGAGAGCTGCCAGCCAAATGTGGGCTCAGGGCCAGTGGTCGGCCAAAACTCTGAGAGGGAATATGGAGGCGAGAAAAAAAAAAAAAGTTACTCGACAAAGGCCGGGCTACGACTGCCGAAATCAATACCGTGTCCCCCCCCCCCCCCCGAAAATGTTAAAGTTTGCATGTGTATGTATACACGCACACATACAAACGCACGCACGAACATACATGAAGTATGAGTGAACCCCCCCCCCCCCAATTTTCGATAAAAATTTCTGGCTCCCTGCTTGCCATATACTGTTTCTTTTAGTTACTGTCTTTCACTTCAGTAACGAGGAATAAGAACACTAGCGTGTGCAGACTCAATTTGCTCATGGACATATTAAAACTGACGAAGGCCCTGCAGAACTTTAATAGGTCACGGACGCCCTTGGATTCGCAATTGTACAACTACAATAGTGCATGGCTTTGTATAAATTACGCAATATAAAAACGACTTTTAACCATTTTGAACCTTGGCGCTCTGCGCTTGGCAAAAAAAAAAAAAAAGAACACAGTGCACACGCGGATCTAACAACGTGATGCACGTGTAGTACATACTGCAGGCCGGCAGAGCTCACATGTGCCGAATCCGGCCGAGCTGGAAAGGCCTTATATGGCGTCGGTGCGAGTCCTAGCAGGCAGACGCTGAGTCGAAGTCAGATAAGATAACGCCATCCCCTTCGAACCCACAAAGCACCGAACAGCCTGGCGTGCTCGAAAGCCCCGTCAGCCAGCTCCTCACTGACCGGAGTAGCAGGGTGCAATCACCTTTTCGTGTCAAACTCCTCGAGCCAATTGCTTTCTTTTCAGCCTCAAAGCGCGCTTTCCCTCAAATCCCGCGCATGAAAGCGCATGATTTCGACTCGAAACGCTTGACCACGCGAAAGCGAACGCTGTCACGCGTAAAATACTCCGGTTTATCGGCATTTCTTTTTGGCGGCCCCTCAAGCGCTAGTACGAGGGAGGGCCAGCGGAAGTAAAAACAGAAATGCCCTACAGATAAAGAAAAAAGAGCAAGCGCGAAACGATGGAGAGAGGCACTTTCACCCCTCGCAGGCAACCGGCGCGGCAAGCCGGTCCGTCCGTCGGACACTTGTTGCTTCGCCGCCGCTTTTTGCGCTCATGCAGCCAACGGGTGACGCAAACATTCCAAACTCCGAATGAAAAGCCGGCTCCTATTGGCCCGAAAAGCGCGGCTGGCTAGCAACGACTTTTGCGATTGGTCGATCGGCAACGTCCACCACCGTCGCCATCTTACGGCGTGCACGCCCAGCGCTTGCAAATCTCCCCGGTCTGGCGGCGCGGTGGCCCAGCTAGCGACGGAAAAAAAATATATCCCTCCTCGCGCCGTCTGGCGTTGTGCTGTGCCTCGGATAGCCCGTTAAAAAACAAAAGCGGCTGTATTTCGCGGCTGGCTACACACACAATGGCTGCGTTCCAGGGTCCCGCGTACGGATTAAGCCGGGAATGCATGCTAAAGGTAAGCACACCCCTCCTGTACTGACTCTTCTTCGTTCGGCGCTATGTGCGGTACAAAACGCTGCTGTCAGACCGGTTGGTTGTTACGCTATATTACAGCATCGAAGCCGAGCGCGCGCTGTCACGCGTCGTTTCACTCGTAAATGGTCATTCACGTTGGCGAAAAAAAATGCGCACACGGCGGCGGGACGGTACGCGTTTCCATTAACGAGAGTCTGAGTGCTTAAAAACGAGCCGCCCAAACAGGCAAACAAGTGTGCCGATCCTCCCTACCTGCGTTTATCTATTTTTGTCTTTTTGAGTTGGTCGTGGCGACGGTGGACGTTTGACGTTGGTCCGTCAAGCGCTCGTCATCGCTTGTTCGCGAGGAATTTTTCATTCTCCTTTTTTTACGCTAGGAAGGGCAGTGAGTTTGGGTGTAGCGGTGAAAGCCTTGAAACGTCGTTTAGCGTGACACGGTTTCTTTTCACTCCGGAAAAACACGCGCGTAAGAAAAAATAAAAAAAATACTGCGCGCGCAACTGGCCTCCAGACATGCCGTCACAACTGGGAATGAACGAAACATCACCGCGTTTGCGATCCGCTCGTTGAAAGTGTTGCTAAACCTGCTCCGTGCTTCAACCAGCATCAACATCGGTGCAATGGCGAACGTGAAAGCGCGCCCGACAAAAACGCGTATACGCTTTTCAGTTTGTGTCACATACCTTTTACCAGCCACAATGTCGCGATTTCCGTGCAGGCACAGGCGAAGTTTGAAATGCCGCGAGCCGTCGAGGCTCTGGACTGGATTAAAGCGGTCACTCAGCTTGACCTGGAGCCACCAAACTCGGAGAAAGGATTTCAGGACCAACTCGACTTCGCGGACGTCTTGAAAGATGGGACAGCGCTTTGCACGTAAGCACGGCCCCATCCGAAACTTGAATTTCTACGTGCGCAATATACTTGCCCACGACTGATCAAAGTGACTTGCTAGCACTTCTATGTGCGCAATACATGCCAGCACGACTGATCAAAGTGACTTGCTATTGCGAAAGCTCAAAACTAAAACCACTGTGACATCGGTAGGGTACTTTCGTAACGTACTGTTCAACATAAATTAAGTTTTATGGCAATGAGGTCACTGTTGCCGCTGTTGAGCCATAACCAATGTGGCATATATACTCAAACTTTCATCATACTATGCTGCCAAGCAGGGGCGTTGCCAGAAATTTTTTTCGGGGAGTGGGGGGATGATCCGACATGTATGTTCGTGCGTGTGTTTGTATGCGTGTTGTATATGCACAAGCAAAATTTCGAGGTTGGGGGTTCGAACCCCCAACCCCACCCCCATGTCTACACTAGTGCTGTCAAGAATAGCGACCCATAGTCCCACCCTCCTCCACCCCTGAAAAAAAAAAAGCTTTGCACTGCTTTGCTTTAGTATGATAATTTACACTGTCCTAAAGGTCTTGTAACCTATTTTTGCTTTTACCATGTTCTTTTGCAGGCTTATTAACAAACTTCACCCCGGTTCCGTGCCAAAGATTAACACAATGAAAGCACCATTTAAACAGGTAGAGGTTTCTTATATTGATTTTAATGTCATATTTGCATGACTGATGTGGCTCTTTCCCATCTGTGTGTAGCGTAAGGCTTGAAGTCACATTCATTCATCAGCTCCACCACATGTGCTTGCTAACAATGGCAATTTAAAACAAGAAAAATTGTTTTTCACAGAGGGAGAACTTGGAGATGTTTCTCAAGGCTTGTGAAAGTTATGGGCTCAAATCGCACGACCTCTTCCAAGTGAACGATTTGTACGAAAGGAAAAACCTCTACATGGTAAACAAAATTCCAGTGCGCTAGTCACTGAACCCAAAGTAATACTTTTTTTTTTACCACATTTACAGGTTGTCAACTGCATGTTTGCGTTAGGTGGTTTGGTAAGTCATGTTTCATGTACTATTGGTTAAGAGAGCGATGGAATTTTAGTCACTTGATGTGCATTTATGCTAGCACAATGTGTCTTTTGAGGCTTTGTGGTATATAAAATACTGTAGATAACCTGGTGAGCACGGGGTTTTGCTGGAGCAGACGTTTTGACTGCAACACATCAAAACGAGGTTCTCAAATTGTTCATAAATTTCAGTAACTGTTGATGATACCATGACTGTACTGGCAAAACTTTGGCATATTAAATACTTGTCATGAGAAGCAGATAAGATAATGTAATGTAATGAGGTAAGATAAGGTAATAACAGAAAATGCAGAAAGTGTTATAACTGATGAAAATTTTAGCCCTGCAGTGCTGAAAGGCTTAATGGATGTGAAGCTTTTATTTCATTTCAGAGATGGCGCTGCATTCCATCATGCACAGACGTTTCTACATGTAGCAAAAAAATTTTCCTTATTACAACAGATTATGACAACTCTCGCACAGTATGTAAACTATTCAGAAACCGCTAATGCATATCCAGCGATAAACTTGGGGCCACTAGGCACGATTGAGGTGTTAGGTTCAAAGAGCAGTGAGGTAAATGTAAACTGCGGTGGACACCAGTAAAGCATGGCTAAAAGACTTGTGCTAAATATGGGACAGTGGGCTACAAAGTGAATATAATATAGCTTAGTGTACAAAGCTACTGAAAGATTTAATTGCATTGAAAAGTTTCAAGAGGGATCTTCATGTGACGCTCGCATAAGAGTCTAGCGTCAAGGTTTATTTGTGCACGCTAAGCCTGTAAAACATTTCACATGGGTGCACTGAAGTTAAAGGGACACTAACGGGTAAGTCAATTAAGACTAAGTTATTCTTTGGGAACTCTATTATAACAAGCTCGTTTCGGAGAAATTCCTGCGTCGACGTTGTTTGTCAATGAAAAACCAGCGTTGTCCATGAGCGAAAATTCGAGATAGATGCAAATAAATAAAAAATATTCGGTTCAAGTGGGAATCGAACCCAGGACTTCTGTGTGGCAAGCAAGTGTTCTACCACAGTGCCACGCTTGTGCTTGAAATTGCTCCGGAAAAAAACATTATATGATTGTTATGTAGTGCCAGGAGTGTCATTAACGCGTGTAATATTGTGTGGCAGAAGCGTAGAATTGCGCCAGGCGTTAAAACATGTGAATTGCGCAATGAGTGGTTGGTTTAGAGGCCCACCAATTACAAGGCAGACAGGCATAATTAATTATCATTATCAATAGCAGCATCAACATGTGCAGGTGCGCATGTTGCCTTATGGAGTTGTAGTGGGTACCTCGTTAACTCGCAAAAGGAGGAATTATGTCGTAGCGGGCTCTTCGCAACTGCACTTTTGCGGTAGGCATTCTAGGATAGTTTTAAAGGGCCAATTACAAGCGCACAGGTGTTCCTTTCCTTGCATCACGGCTTAGGTGTCCGTTGAGAAGTGAAGCTAGGCTAGCGATTGATAAGGCAATGCGAACAGGGTCCGATTACGCCATTGCATTCTGTTGAAGGCCCAGCTCAAGCGTCATCCAAGTTTTTGTCGTTAACTTTGCCACCAAAGGTTCATTATTTGAAGTGAAAGTTAAGGTGCAAGTTTCACTTCTGGAATTGGGCAGGGTTTTAGTGCGGTAAACTGTTGGTACGAGACAGAGCGTTTTTAGAGCACAGCTCCTGCGTTCCTGCGTTGAACGGCGTCACCATCGGGGGCGTAACCGATAGACATGAGAAATAAAATCACAAAAAAATACCCAGGATTGCTTGAGATCTGAACCCGGGCCTTCTGCGTGGCAGTCGAGTATTACACCACAGAGCCACGCTGGTGCTTGAAACTCATTTGCAACAAAAAGATCCCATACAGGCGTCATGTCTGGCAAGGAATCGCATTAACCTATCTCATATAGCGTGGCAAAAGAGTAATATAACAACCAGTCATCACACGATGCTAATTGCATAATGAGTGTGTGGTTTAATGCTTCCCACCCACCATAAAGTGCTCCATAATTTTTCATCATCAGCCACATCCAGCATCAACAAAATGCACATAATAGATGTGTAGCAGACACCTCGCTTATCCGCAGAAAGACGAATAAAGGCGTAGTGGGTGCTGTCCTACTTCACAAAAATTATGATTTATGGCGTAGTCGATACCTTGCGGAAAGCCGAAACACGAAGCCGCACTCAGAATTTGCATTAGGCAGTACCGTTACTGCCAGTGAATGTTTTCTGTTTAGCATCCCTTTAAGTGACCGCCTACCTTTTTCCGAGAATTAAGCGTGGCCTTCCTCTCGTGTGTAGGCGAAGAAAAAGGGCTACCCGGGACCCACGATCGGAGTCAAGGTAGCCAACGAAAACCCACGAGACTTCACCACGGAGAAGTTGCAGCTGGGCAAGACCATCATCGGACTACAGTCAGGCACCAACAAGGGCGCGTCGCAGGCCGGAATGACGCCATACGGCGCGTCGAGGCAGATCCTACCGGACGGGCGATGAATGGATTGGTCCGTCCCGCGCGCCTCCGACAACGATGAACCGACTCATCTCTGCATCAATCTTTCTCCTGCACCATCGAATTTACGCAGAAAGTGTTCTCGTGCGATGCATCTCCTTCTGAAGTGTCGTCCGCAAGTGGCCAGACGCTTGGCTGGTGGTATGTGCCAACTTCTGGAATAGTTAGGCGTGCTCTACCGTGGTCTTCGAACGGCCGTTAATGGTTCTATGCTGACCCATCGCTGCGACAGTTCTTCTTTCACCCGGAGTCAAGCCTCACGAAGCCTTCATCCCCGGAACCTTCTAGTTCGTTGCACCAGCCTTGTACAAGTAGCAGAACTCTTTTATTTTTTTATCGTTTATTTTTCTGCCATGTCAGTGTTTCTGAAGTATTGCGTCTTCTCCTGGATTCCTCGGGAAGGCTTAGTTAATGAAATTAGGATTTTGAAATATAAAAGAAGGCATAGTATTGACGTGTTGAGTATCTGTGTTAGCTTTTGCTGTTGCTTCATTTAAATAAATAATGAAAAGAGAGAGAGCAGAGTTGGTTTGTTCATAGATTGTTCTTTATTCTGCCAGACTTCAATAGCAAAAGACACTACTATGCTATGCTGAACAAAATCATGTGCCTTTCGGTTTGCATCACTGAAATGCGTTTGACTAACAAGTTCACTCCAACTTGAAATACAAAGCGTCAATAGTACCTGCGGGATGGTCGAGATGCTTTGGGCAGGGGCAAACTTAATGAGTAGCCTAACGAGTCTACGAGTTTCCCTCAAAAACGACCTTCGTGTTGTTTCGAGCAAAAAAGGCACACGTCAAAAACTGCGCATGCTGAAATCGAAGCCTGCTAACGATGCGTAACAAAGAAACGTCTGTGCATAGTCATCAGAGGTGTGCTGAAAGAAGTTTACAATATCGACACAAGTTGTTTGCATTGCATAGAACACACATACTTTTGCGCGACAGGCTTGCAAAGGGAAGGAAGTGTGCAAACCATGGGCCTTGATTACAGTCTTCATACAATAATTTACTCACACGCACACTGACTTTTCATTCTGCTTGACGGCTTATAAAGAAAAAGAAAAGAACACTTGATGCATTCCGCTTTCTGGACAAGTCCAAGAAACAAAAAAGATGCCAGCAATAGAGCTGGCCATTCTGGGGAGCACCAACATCCCAGTAACAGCTAGCACTCTGAAAAATAACTTAAAAAATGTAGCTATAACGGGTAAAAACGGGCAATCATGTTGGCACAACAGACAACGCATTCAGACACTGTCAACCTGAGTAGACTCGTATATACAATGCACAAATGACAAGAGGGTCAGACAAAACACGAGGAAACACCGTCTTGCATATCATTTCAATATGTACAGCATGCTATATACAGGTGTAAAAAATAAGCCGAGTCGACAGTAAGAGAAATGGTGGGGTCTGACCGTGGGCTCACGAGTCTTGCATCTCTCAAGCTGCGCTCCAATGCACAATAAGAGCACTGCCAAGACTTAAAAACACGTACGCAGGAAGTCTTGCTAAGCTTGACAACAAACCAAGGGTCATAAAGTATTATTTTCTCCTAGATAATCTCGAAGGGGCTGCCTGTTTCGCATGATGGATCCACGTGGAAGTTTCAAAGGGCAGACCGTGTGATGGCTTTCTCGTCATTAAAGAAATTTTGTTGGTGATCGATTCCATTACAGTGTTGAAGTGACGATAGAACATCCCGAAACCCATATGAAGTTGCGATGTAACGTGATTAGCGCTATGATATTTGTAATCTGGATAGCACTAGAACGGTACAGTGCAAACAGACAGAAAACCTTAGTATCTTTCCAAGCGTTCAGCTTCGAATGTGGAGCCTGCTGCACGCCAGTTTTTTGGCACAGGGCGAACACAACAGATGCTGCCGTAAGGGCGCATTCAAAATATAGTGCCATGGAAACTTTACATGCGAGGACCCGCTTTCCGCTAATTCGCACCAGTCCCTGTGCCCTTGAAAACCTAAACCAGCAACAAAATTCATGGAAACAAACCTGGTCACCCAACAACCTTAAAACGACTGGGGAAGCACCTTAGAAGCTTGCTTCTTTTACCAACAGGCAGAGATGTAATGTCGTCGATGTCGTCAGCGACGCTCGGAAACCTTGGCAAAGGCCCAAGCTGTCAAGACGACATCACAAGGGGTGTGCTTTGTTTGCCATACAAGTGCACAAGGCTGTGTAGCAGTAGGACAGTCCAACGGTGACAGCCCAGACACGTGTGCCATTTGCTTGTCTGCCTTTTGTGTCGGTGCTCAATAGGGGCCAATTTAGCCAGCAAATAGGCTAATATTTCAACTGAATCACGGGTTTTGCCTTCTTAAAAAGGTTATCTGGGCCCAACTAGCCGTCCCAATAGGCAAGCTGCACACTTTAACGCAAACGAAACATCGTGATGTAGCGCATATAAAAGCACCCGGTCGAGTACAAGAATTTTGGCAGAAGGAGGGAAAGTATTGGTTATCGGTTTCGTGTTTCCTGCGTGCCACTTTGTACCGTTTCACCTGAGAACTTCGAAAAACCCCGTAATCTGATATAAATTTAATATCTGGTAGAGTTAGCAATAAGTGTGCAAATTCATTCCCACAGCTGACACGCACATCAGTCCGTCTCTAGCCGCCATGCCAAGAAGTGATGAGAATACTGCTGCAACAAATTCCTTTTGACGTAAACTGGGACAATAGCTGCAAGCAACCCGTTGTGGGTATCTTCATGCAAGCTGCCTTGGCGTCGACGTCTTATCACAGTAAAAAAATAAAACGGATGCTTAGTAACCGGGTCTTCCTCCACTTTAGAGGCAGGGCCAATGTGAAAAGGAACACTTCGTTTGCATCCAGACTTCAAATTTTCCTTCCTTGTGAAATACAAGAAGGCAGATCCCATTGACAGGAATCTTCAGGGGCAAGAGCTGGCAATGTCCGATATTACATATATGTGGTAATCATAAAAGTAACAATAAAGTGTTCCTGTTCCCTTTCACACTTGGACTACCCTGCACATATGCGTTGCTTAGCACTCCAGGTCACGACAGAATGGTGAGTGACTGCGGAATTGTGGAACACTGGGTCATTGTTCACATTCTGCTCAGTGCAGCATGCCTTCTTTGCACCACTTAAAAAAATCACTGAATGTGGTTGCATAAATCGGCAGAACACACAGCTGCACTTACGGTATGTACTGTACTCAATAGATGATTTCTTGCTTGCACTGTCTGCTCATAAAAGACTTCTTCTTACCAGAAAGCCACCGACTTGTGTCCTAGTTGCTTTTTTTGCATACATTTTGGTGGTCTTCATGTTTAGTTCCATGCAGTAAGTTGAAGGATGAAGCTGCTAACTTGTGAATGAAATGACTGGCTGTCCCACTGTACTAAATAATGAGAAATGCAGCCTCATTTGCACTTCGAGTGTGCTCAGCACGGCTGAAGTGCGGCGTGAAGTAGTGTACACGATGGATTGATGAAACAAGCGACACTCCTTGAAAAAAAGAGGGCAACGACCACGACGCAAAAATAATTAAAAAGGGCCCGCGTCTCCTCCCTTTTCGTAATCTGCCCGAAATTAACGCGTGATATGACGAATCACTCATGATGGATGACAACCAAACCTGCACGAGGAGGTCCCCACCACAAACACCCATGAGATACTATAACTACCCACGACGTTGACACCGACGTCCACTGAGACCGCACGCACCCTCTTGGCAGTGAAAGCGGAGTCTTCTGCAACCGCATAGATGCGGCACGGTGCGCGCGTGGTAGAGGGTCCCGGGAACGTAATCACTCCACAAATACTGGCTAGCGTCACCTCCTCCGAGACGACGGCGCTAGCCTCTAAGAGTCGTTACATCACACCACCTTGGCAGTAAAAGTTTGTCCATGCCCACACAGGAAAGGTGCAAGGGTGATGATGGTGAGAGTTCATCGCACAGCGGCGACGTGCACCTCTACGCTGGCTTGGAAGGAGTTTCGCCTCCCAATGGACGCCGGGTTCTTGGGAATCCTCGTGATGGAAGGGTCCAGAAACTGCGTCCCCTGTTGCTGCTGGGCAGGCGAGGAGGCTCGACTGCTCAGCGAGGGCTGCGGCGGCGCGGGGGGTGGTGAGCGTCCCTTCTCCTTGCTCGTGAGCAGGGGCTCGAAGTACTGCAGGTGTTCAGAGTCTTCGTGCGGCGTCATCGTGCTGTAGCCATGGTCGCTGTCGCCGCCGGGCGGACGCCGGTACGCGGTGTTGACTCGATACGGCGACACCACGACTCTGTTGTCGTATGTGCAGCCCGCTAGGCTCAGGTTGTGAGGTCCCACTGGAAGCAATGTGAGACATGGTGTTGATAACGCCAAGCGACACTGTGACAAGCGGCAAGAAGCTGCTGGCTCGATTCTCGTGTTCCGCGGCTACGCTCGAAGCATTGCAAAGGCTGCATATAAGTGCTTAGATTAAAATGTTTTTAATAATTGGAAACAGTGTCTTTTGTGTCCACAGTAAGGATGACGAGTTCTCCAAGTGATCTGTGATGATCCATGTCTTGAGTGATCAAATTCCATTCTATACCTGCTAATTTTCTGATCTCATCACACCATCCAGTCTTTGGTCATCTTCCACTGTGTTTATCTTCTGTAGACACCAATTATGCAACGGCAATAAGAGACCACTGGTGTTAGTTACCCAACTGTATTCATTCCTTTTAATCTCAAGTAAAACAGTGCTTGCTTAGTATGCACTGAAATTGAAGTGCACATATTTTTGTATTTTTGTACACCCCCTACAACTGCAAAACAAATAACACACTTGTGCTTGGTGGCAGTTATTTGGCACGTGGCAACACCAACGCCAAAAAAAAAAATAAAAAAATGGCAACATTCGAGATTTAATAGCAATCCAATGGTTAATATGTTCCAACAGGCACCTTGGAGTATATTATTGCAAGCACCAGCTAATCCAATATGTGCAACATCGCAAAATTTACAAAAACAGGACATTTGTCTGTCCACAACAGTCCAATTGTTTAGAAAGCTATCAAAGAATTCGAGAGTTATGCCTGTCGTTGCACAACACTAAATAGCCTAAACAAAGCGTGACTGCCGCCTATGTAAACACATAGTAGGTGAATGGATTAGTCGTTTGTGACACGGAGCACAAGAGTAGACTTAATACATTTGAAAATTGCTTCACAGTTTCAACTGTCCACTACAATCAACCTTCCATTTAGTTCAATCAGTACGGTTCTTTCCAGTCATTCTCTGTAACATTGAGAAAAGCGCTGTGAATGCAATAAAATAAAAGTAAAGGAAGCAGAAAAAATTCTGCTACTTTCATTTCTTTCCATAGCATTGCACAATGCTCCCTCCTAATGTTTCCCTTCCTCCATGCTGGGAACTGGACCTCCAATCCATGTGCTCAGCAGCATAAAACACTTCAGTTGCTAAAGGCAACGATGATGGTCATGCATTCATACCCAGGCAACAATGAAACGTGAATTGAGAAGTAACCTCGATAGAAGACCAGATTCCCATATCTGAAACTGCTGATCGCCGACAAGGCCGTGGTGGAGAGAGCATCTATTATTGGAAAATGGCGCATGCAAATATGCAAGCGACCCACGCACCTTCAGGGGCCGCATTTCAGTACACTCACTCGCCGGCGCTGGGTTTTTTGCGTACAACGCCTGCCACCAAAATCTGAAATCTGTAACGCGGAACAAGCTTCGCTCGAAAACTCACCGGGGCTGGGACTCGTGTGGAAGTCCGAGTCGTCAATATCGTGGAAGACCTGGCCTCCCTGAAGAGGTGCGGCAGGGTAGGAGAGACCGTATTGGCTTGATGAGCTCCGCGTGACACGATTCTTGTAGCAGTACACGAGGAAGGCGATTAGACAGAATGCCCCGATCATGCCGCCCGCCACAGGTCCGAGTGGAGTGCTACGGATGTATGGGAAATCTTCTTCTAGAGCACCTGCAAAGAAAACGGGACAGTGCTTGTAAACTGCCGAGCATTTGCTTTAGTTCATACTGACAAAAAGGACAACGAGCTGCTTACAAATTTCCAAACAAAAATTTAGTTTTGATTGACTGATTGGTTCACGTGGTTTAATGTCCCATAAAGCAACACTGGAACTGTGAGGGATGCAGGTGGTGCACCCAAAATCAAAGTGCACGAGTGTCTTTACATTTCAAACCCTTTGAGATGAGACTGCAGTCGCCAGGAACAATATTTGACTTTTGTTTTCTGTTTGGATAACCCTGTTTAGCACTAGCGAACACAACTTTGATGAAGGCTGCATTCCTCAAGTGCATTTATACTAGGTGCCCATGTGCTGTGGCCAAGTAGGGTAGAATCTTGGTAAACGAATGTTACTTAAACGACACAACTGCCTCTATTTTTAATGGTTTTGCATTTGGGTGTGCTTGCTATTGCAGAGGAAAGTGATACTAAATACCAATGCACCTTTAAATTGAATTATATATATCCATTTGTAGAATCTAGCCAGAAGTCACAACTTCCCTTGAAGTCATAAAATTGTGAAGCTGATGGTTTGTATGTTCCCAAAACTCACCAATTATCTCGTCTGCGTAAGGCGTCCTGGCTCCTAGAACCCCACCGAAGCACTTGGGCTGCTCGTGACAGAAGGGCGTCTTCAACGCCGTCTCCCCGTCCATGTCGACAGAGCACCATTCGCAGCCCAGAACGCCCGAACAGTCCCTGCAAGACGGCAACCCAAACCGTCAATTAGGATCATCACACAATTTCTATTTCTATGTGCACTGCCAGCATTAAGTGAACCATACAAGTAGTTAGAAATGAATTGGAACGACTATCATCTGCAGTCATTTTAGGGCACAAGCTGACACTGCTGCCATACAAGCTTTGCAAACATCATTATAAGCCCCGAAATTTGGGCTCCAAGTCTCCAGTCACACCCATCCAACCACTGGCGTAGGGAGGGGAGAGGGGATGGAAGGTTTACTCCCTATCACACCCACCCAGAATTTTTCAGCTTTGCATGTGCATATACAGTCGAACCGGGGTATATCGAACTCGCCAAAAAACGTTTATTAGTTCGATATATGGCATAATTCGATATAGGCCCGCTATAGGATTTTGACACAAAGGCACATAACATTAAGAAAAGCACTTTATTAATATGGTGGCTTACTTGCGTGCCCTACTTTGGAACAAAATAGTCCTGGATTTTCTTCTGTGTCAACGACTTCGCTGCCTGCGACAGCACGCACGGCTCCACGTTGTCCAACGAGTCGGAGCAGCTGAGGCCGCAACCTTCCACATTTACGCAATAGCGCCGGACCAACGCAAGTGCACTAATCACTTCGGAGGATGTAGGCAATGGGCCATCGTCAATTTACGGTAATAGCTGACGGTAATAGCTCGATCATAGGGCCGGACACCGGGATGTTTCGCGACCGAACGTCCACAAACCATTTGTAAACGGCCGCTTCAACATCTTCGTACACAGCAGTGCGCACAAGTCGGGCGCCACGGGCACCTGGCCTTTTGTCCAACTTGGCCCTGATGTCTGCCTTGTTCTTCAGGATAGTACTCAAGGTGCTCCTTGGAATTTTGTACGCGGCGGCGACGTCGGACTTCTTTTCACCGCGCTCGACCCGATTTATGATTTCGAGTTTCGCGGCGAACGGCAAATTCTGCCTCTTTGCACAAGCCATGACGACAGCGCGCCAATAAAGTTCACAGAGCACCAACAGGCAACACCACCAGCACGGACCACGCTGAATGAGGACTCGAAAACAGGCAGCAGCCGGCACACAAGCATAAAGAAAGAAAAAATGGCGCTCACTTCTACCGCCTCCGCGCCTCGGAGAAAGCACGACGGCCTCTGATTGGCTGTAAGCGCTACGAGCGGGCCAGGATCATTTCTTGCAGGGGGGTGTTCGCCCGTGCACAACCGGGTCTAAACCACTTTTTCTAGGGTGGCGCCGGCAGTTTTCCCCGCCACCGCGAGGGAGAGCCAACTTGCTGGGGCACTTTTGAGGCACATGGAGTTTGATATATCGGTTGTCATTGCTATTTTTGTTCGATGTAACAGTAACTTTTGCTATGTATTCTCAATGTAAATTTACTGTGTTTAGAAATTGTTCGATATACGGGATAATTTGATATAAACGGGTTCGATATAGTCGGGCTCGACTGTATACACGCACATACACACATACGAACATAAAGTATGTTTGAACCCCCCACCCCCAAATTTCAGTCAGGCTACGCTGCTGCATCCAATGCATTGGCGTATGTCGAAATACAAATATATGTGCTGCAGTTTATTCGAGCACATTCATATCGTGGGCAATGCTAGCAGCCTGATTACTAGTTCGAAATAGTGCCTCAACAAATACTGTTTTTGATGACCGCTGCATGGTATTAATATCAGCAGTATTTCCGTTGTGCTTATGTTAAAACTAGGGGTGTGCGAATATTCGAAATTTCGAATATTTTTCGAATAGTGTTTGCTATTCGATTCGCACTGGAATTTTACTATTCGAACTATTCGAACTTCCCAAAAACAAATACAGTCAACGTCCGATTGAAAGTGACCCCTTCAGATTTTCAAGATGCTTCACCTCGTTGCACTCTCGTATTGCGGCAAAGCTGCCTTTCAAGCTCCGTTACGGTCGAACTTTGCCAAGAGACAGTCAACGTCCGATTGAAAGTGGTCCCTACATTTTCAATATGCTGCACCTCTTCACACCCCGGTATTGCGGCAAAGCTGCCTTTCAAGCTCCGTTACAGTCGAACTTTGCCCATACGGTCAACGTCCGAATGGAAATGGTCCCTAGATTTCCAATATGCTTCACCTCATCACACCTCCGTATTGCGGCAAAGCTGCTTTTCAAGCTCCGCTACGGTCGCAAATGTATTAACTCAAGAAAATGCTGGTTCCAACATGGAGGTGAAAGATGTGGCAGAGGTGGGGGCTAAATTAACACTGTTTTGGATCTGAAATTTGGACAGGAAGTCCGAAAAATCGGAAGCCGAAGCTTTTTAGCATCCAAAATATCAGATGTTCTTATATATCGACGTGTACGAGGCAGATTTGGAACTCCGGACTTGAAGGGAGCACACCCTTGTCCGCCACATCAATTGGGCCTCCACAGAAGTTGAAAGAGGAGGAGAGGCTGAGGAAATGGCATCTTTGCCTATGACGTGTAAAGTGTTGTCGGCAACACTTTGGTTGCACCAGATCATGTACATAAATAGAATTCGGCCTCTACATTGCCTCATTCTTGATAAGACAACTACGAAACACCACCCCGCCAGCGCTTCATCAACCTAGCGAAAAGAAACTCTTTCATGCTGCTATCTCATAAGAATATGCTTAGGAATCCTCTCTATTTTTCTGCAATTTCGCTTCGAAGTATTAGAAAAATATTCGATTCGATTCGCACTCACACTTCAATATTCAAATTCGCTTCGCACCCACAATTTTGCTATTCGCACAGCTCTAGTTAAAACATAAAACTCTAACCATCATATGTACGATCAGGTATGGTAACTCATACATGAACACTTTTACTGTGAACCATAAACATAGCATTGACAGCCACTAGAGAGGCAGCAGTACTAATTGTGTTCGCAACTAATTTGCAGAAAACAGAAAAAGAAATGCCTGCAGGGACTAGCCGCAAAGATTGGGACAGAAAATGTATCCCCGTTTGCGTTAGAGAATGGCAGCTCTCATATTTTATTTGAACAAACTGTGCACTGCCTGCACAATGGAAAAGCAAGCAAACAAAAGGAAGTCGCTCGCATATAACTACAATGAAGAGAACAAAAGTACGCAGTAGGGAGAAATTCTCGCAAGCTCTGTTTCGGATAAGAGTTGTCGTTCAACTGTGCCAAAAAAAGTCAGGGCTCACTTTTCACTCATCCTCGAACTGCACTCGCTGTTGAAGCACTGCTGCAGCGACTCGAAGTGGTAACTCTCCAACTTGGGCAGCTGCGGAGGCCTCGCAAAGCGTGGGCAGTTACTGCTCCTGAAATACAACGACATTACTCAGCAAGGAATAAAAATAGAGTACATTGCCACATTGAAGCATTGCACATGCAGTCTAACAACTTCACATGTTCTGGGTACGTTATAAAATTTGTATGAATGCTCGCTGATTTCCTTAAAAAATAGCATGGAAAACATTAAATTACGGACTGCACATGGAAGCGCTTTAGTAGGGGTTCGCTTGAAATGAGTCGTTCAGTACCTCTACACATGGAACTTTTCGCAGTAACAGCAACTACAGGCTACAACCTCTGAATTTGAATTGGATATATTAGATCCAACAAAATTCAATTTCTTCTCTGAACCAGTGCCCACAGAACCTTTTGCTTTTGAAGGCACTAAGGCTGTGAATCCATTTTGATACACGAGCATACAAACAAGACGAGCGAAGGACGACGGAACCCGTGTCTTGGAAGCGTGTGGGATTAGCAATGTGCAAGAGAATGTGCACGTACCTGTCTTCGTTGTGTGCCAGGTCGCCAGTGCAGAGGTTCATCTGCAGTGGACACTCGCACGGGCACTCGCAGTCGCGCTGCTCCATGCGATGGCAGTTGAGGCACAGCCTGTCAACCTGATATCGAGAGACGACAGCATGCATCACATTGCCAACAAACACTGCTGTAATGCAACATATACGATCAGTAGGGGTGTGCGAATATCAAATTTTTCGAATACGAATCGAATACGAATATCCACCTTCGAATATCGAATCGAATATCGAATATCAAAGGAAAAATGCCTCCACAGTAACAATATTTTATTGAACATGTAGCTATTTGAAAAAAAAAAAAAACATTACCAGCCTGACTGGCAGCACAACATACACTGCTATCTCCAGAACACAATGTCCAGGCAGGCACAGTGCACATCACAACACAACCAAATATCACGGCACAATGAAAGTAATGACTAGATGTTATCATGAAAAAATATGAGTTGCTCCACATGATCAGGCAGCAGGCGCTCGCTTGTAACAGAGAGATTCCCCTCCCCCTTCGACTGAAAAGGCACGCTCGCTTGGAACAGAAGTGGCTGGTATAGGGAGTTACATGGGGCAAAGCTTTGCCAGAGTGGGGTATCTGAAGGTGCCTACAGTCCGCCACCAGTCACGTGGGTCACTGTCTTTCTTCAGAAGTGGTCCCGCATAGTGAACGAGTGGTAGTGCAGCACGTTACGGCCGCATAATATTCAAAATGTACGGTTACATGATCGCCAACAGCGCTGCACGTCGGAGATGCACCAGCAACAAATCATACGTATTGGGGCGCTCGTCGCAGGCAGATATCGTGCCTCCGTGTACTTACGATGTTTATCGCTCCTCTTGGCAACGTTTTTAGCGATACGAACGCAGCAGAAATGTGCAAGACGAGTTATTTTATGCATGATAATCGAATCGCATATTCGAATATTCGAAGTTATCGAATATTCGAATCTTTTCGAATACACGATTTTTGAATCGAATACGAATATTTCGAAGGTAATATTCGACGAATATTCGAAACTTTCGAATATTCGCACACCCCTAACGATCAGCAATTCATGCGGACGTGGCTTTCGGTACCAACTTTCTTAATTCTTCATGGATTTTGATGAAAATTGGCAGACTTATTTGAAATGTTTTTTTAATGCTACTGTAGAAATTTCATGAATATATCTTTACAACTTTTTGATTTACAATATATTTCACCTTCTGCTCTTGTTCCGAGTCTGACTCGCTTAAAAAATGCGATAGGAAACTCGTTCAAAGTGCTATGCATTCTAAGATGTCTGATTGCGGGCATGACATTCTTAAGATTTTTTTCATTTGCAACGAAATTTTTTTTAGTTTTAATTTTTCATGAGGTGACTGTGCAACAGGCATCGAGGCTTTGTGCAACTCGTCAAATAGCTAATTATCAAAAAGCCATACTGAAAAAGCAAGAATGTCACGCCCTGAACTGTGCTTCAAGGAATATAGAACAAAAAACGGAACTGAAATAGACCCAGCGGTCAGTGAGAAATCAGCGGAACAAGCGAAGCAGGAAGCAAGAAAAGGCACTGGGGTCGTAATCTTTTGAGTCCTTCGTAATACTCAGTTTCTTGAGTGCCCTGTCTTTAGTTTGAGGTGCCTTGCTTCTCTACAACACAAGAAGATTGTGATCTTTAAGGTGTTTTACAATGTTGGACCTCCTGCACATGTGGCCTTTCATCGGTTGTGCCTTTGTTTTCTTTCTTTTTTCTTAAAATCCTTTTCTGATATACAAAGAACATGTGGCATGAATTTTAAACGAAGTTATGAAGTGGTGTAATAGACATGACAAAAACAAGATATTGTAATGCAAGTAGGTCATGTACTATGATGATTTGCAGCTTTCTTGTATTCATGCTCTCACTAACATAATTAACAGTCTTGACTGCAATTGATCATTGAATCATTTTTATAGGATACTAAGAGTGGCTCTCATCATGACAACCTATCCCTTCCTCCTGAATAACAGGCAGTTATGGCCAAGGCATTGGTGAAATAGGAATTCCTTAGCAGTTTATTCAAGACGCGAACTGGGCAGATATGAATTCATCTCCCTGTTTCACTCGTCAAGCTAATTTGTAAACCTCGCCTGCAATGCGCTTCATCATTCACCCGGTCGCGGACACGGTTTTCTGCGAGGCTTTTATTTTTTCAGATGATTCAAGAGCGCTTACGGCGATACCAAGCACGGCCCCAAGCACGCCTAAATTGCATCACCAGTGCTTTATTTCACCTTAAGTGCTCGGACGCATAGTCCGGGAAGTCAGCACGCGATGTGCTGGGTGGCGGCATTCGGTGACGATGAGCAATATGCCTAGGTGCGGCGACGAAAAATAGGCGCGCAACGTGTTTGGCCTCGCATTGCGGGACGCCGACGCGCGCCCGCTGCGCGACGAGCTTGGCCGTGGGGTCCGCTGCCGATGCGTAAAATGACCATCCGCTGTACCGAGGAGCCGGCGGGGGAAGCGCTTCGTTCCTTGCGAAGAAGCACACTGCCGCGAGTCCGCTAACGCGTTGCTCTTGCCCGCAAAGTTCGAGGTGCATCTCGCGTGCCGACGCCGTGAGCGGAGTTAGGCCTAGTGACGACTCCGAGCAGTAGACGCGCCGGCCGCGGTGCCTGATGTTTCAAAGTACAGTACGTAATGCGTGGTCGCGAGTACAAAGAGTCGTCCTGCGATCATCCTTGTCATGACGTCCGAAGTGTGCATAAGCAGAACCTCCAACAACGGATCAGACGAGTCAACGCTAGAGAGTCGGTCCGAGACACGCGTTTGCGATGTTCGCTACGAGTGCGGCGCGCCATCGTAATCCCACCGAGCTTCCGCTAGTAGCTCCAAACTAAAATGTAGTTCTTGTTCAAAGTTATCGTCGAGCCGTGAACACAGAGCGATTACGAACACGCAACGAAGTAGCGTGACTTTCGACAGCCGTGAGCTCGAGACGCACGAGCTGCAGACGACGATCTCCCGGAGCGAGCATCGGACCAATGGCGAGGCACGCTGGGGCAACATGGCGGACGCGGCCAATCGGAGGGCTTCAAACGACCTTCGAACATTTGCTTTTTGTGCGCTTGTTTTCGAAGGGAGGAGCCAGCTGCGGCGGGGAATTTGAAGACGGAGAAATGCGCTTTCCGATGAGCCCAAGATATCGGCGCCCGGTGGCATCGTTGCGGAACTATGATTTTTTGAAAATCAGTGTTTTTTTGCGATTTCCCCAATAATTTTCGCCACCTCGGCAGGCGCAACAATTTTTTTATAGCACTTCTACGCGGTTTTCGGTGAAGATATTTTGGAATCGGATATAAATAGGGCTACAGACACTGAAAAAGTGATTTTCAAAAAATCGATCTTTTTGCCATTTTTCGCAATACGAAAGCCGCGTCCCCCCTTAAGCCTCAGTTTTCTTCGAAGAAAAGTTACGGCGAGATGAGAAAGCAGGCAAGTGCTGCTACTAACCATGCTGCAAGGGCAGAAAGCCCTGACCGTGTCGCACGTGTGGTTGACAATGCCCAGGAAGGCGTTGGTGCCAGGGATGGCAGTGATCTGGAAAAGGGTGAAAGCGGAACAGTCAATAAACATATTTTTAATTATTGAATGCGAAGAGGTCCTTTATACCCTATGCCCTTCACTTATGGTGCCCACATTTGCGTCTGCCAATCCCTATTGCCAATTCTGTCGTGTAGTGGCAAGCGAAAAAAAAAAATACTGAAGGGAACAGCCGTAGGTCAATTTATTTTTCTTCTTGATAACCAAGCTTACCCGTTTAACTTCAAACTACAAAGCAATGCTACACAAGACCCCTTTGCTGATGGCACCACGGTCTTTGAGTGGAGATTCGATGTGTCGCATTACATCGGCAATGATGAGGTAGCCGCTCTTCCTTCCTCATTATGTTCTTTCTAAGAAAAGCCGTTCCTGATTTTTGCGAAATTCACAAACTAGGACAAAATTTCGTAGCAGGTTTTAAGAGGTCTTGGATGCTGTTCTAGTGGAACACTTACGGCAAAAACAAATCGTTACACCATCTAAATGGAACATGACTTGCAAACTTGTTGAAAATCCGCAGCCTCACCTGGTACTTGGCACAGTGTTCCCCATGCACAGAGTTGGAGAGGATGCCCTCGAGACTGGTGTTGAGCTGAAAACGAGGCAAGGCACACAGGATAATTTTTAGTTTGCGTCTCCTAATTTAACGCTGCTAGGATTTGCAAAAGTTAAAAGGAGATATTGCAAATCAGTTTTACGGAAGCCTGCAAAGGTGAAGGAAAACTCAAGAAAGAAAAACTTGTTGCTAGTCCGTTTGTAGCACAAAGCAGCAAAGGAGATGCGCAGTAGGCGAAAAGTAAGATGCGATTTAAGATGGATTGCGATAGATGACTTCACAATGATGTCACTTGAACGGTCAACAAGGCGATATGCTAGTTGAAACATGCAAATTGTAAACTGGCTGAAGATGTGGTGTGCTTTGACCTTGGCTTCCTTTTCATTGCAAAATGAAATAAATAAAACGTGCTTGACAAAATGAAAAAAAGGCTCACTTTGTAGAAGCGCTGCACTGTCCAGTCCCCATAGTTGTTGCACTCTTTCTTCTTCACGAAACCTTTGTGATTGGTGATATCGCTGACGACGAGGGGTTCCTGAAAAGCGAGAAAATGCAGTGAATACACTGAGCACGAAACAACTTGCAAGTGAGGATGTAAAATAAAGCCAAGCAGGGGAGCTATTCTCGATGTGTCCATCTAATGGACATGTCCATTTCGGCAGAGCGCATTCGGTTACTCGAGAAAGTGGCGAGCCGTGACGTCATCGCGCTCTTGACCACGCTGATGCACTGAACCCGCACAGCACACTCACAGTGTAAGAAGAAAGGACGTGGACTAAATCTACAGTAACAGAACACTTAAACGAGCTTGACAAGCCTGTCCTTGCATATGAGTGTGTCCCAGATGCTTGAGAACGATGCAAAGAATACGCCTTCACAGGTGCGTTAGACAGGCGGCCGCATTAAACCTAATTCGAGGGCTAGTGCGATCACAGTATCAGACGTTATGTATGGTGTCCGAGATTTGCGCAGACAAAAGCGGATTTCTGGGGGCTGCGTTGCTGCACTGAAGTGCATTCCGTCGCTCTCATTTGTGTTGAAAGTTGTGAAAGCTCCGTGACGTCAAAATGACATTGCGGAAGAAGAACCGGAAACAAGGGGTGCGCAGCTCCCCGAACTCTAGCCAATCAGCGGTGGCCGAAATGGACAGTCCATTAGATGGAGACGTTGAGAATGGCTTGGGCAAAAACGCGGCAACTCACCTTGCGTGTTATGTGCTGCTGCTCCAAGCCCGTAGCTCTCAGGGTGGGCTCCATGAGGCTCGGGTGGGCAATCAGGTAGCCACGATCATCGAGGATGAAGCAGCTACAAACACATGGCACAGATGCATTTCACGATTTCACAGTTGAGAGGTGACAAAGGAAAGACCAAAATTCAGACACTGAGAAAAAACATGGTGAGAAATGCTTCTTATGGCACACAACAACAGCAACACAAGGTCGTGCATTGCAACATACTGTTAGGATCAAAAGTTTGCTTGGGCATGTGCGATAGCATTCTGAGCGGCAGTCTGAAAGTGTATGTGTGAAAAATACAGGGCTTCACTCTTTTACATGTCACACGCAGAGTTTGCAGCAATAGATTTCTTCAGAACATGTACCTTGTAATCAAACATGAAAGCTCTAATAATAACATGTGGGATTTACGATGCCAAAATGACAGTATGATTATGAGGCATGCCATAGTGGAGGGTTCCGGAAATTTCGACCATCTGGTGTTTTTCAACATGCAATGACATCGCACATACACAAGCCTCTAGCATTTTGCCTCCACTGAAATGCGACTGCCGAGGCTGGGATCGAAACCACGACTTTTGAAACCACGGTGGACAACATGATAGCTATATTAACATCAAGAGGGCAGCTACGTTTCACTAGCACTTGCAATCAACAGGATACTTTTCAATAAGACAGCATGTTGGCGTATATTGTCCGTCAACAACCAAGCGACCTAGCTAAGCTGACTGTGTATGAGGCATCAGAGCAAAATGCAGGCTGTTAGACAATGCTATAACAAAGGGGTGGGTGTTTCTTGTGCTTCGCTGTCATACTTTAAACTTGTATGTGAGGGGAAATGAGAAGTTAACACTTACGCTATTTTGTCCATTTCACAGACGTCCATGTTGACCGTCAGCAACTTGTAGAAGTAGCCGAGCGTCAAGTCCATTCCGATGACGGCAACAACAGCGTCCGAAGGGCTGTGCAGAGCATCCGGTCTGCGAGGCAAAGTTTGGTTACAGTGAGCTCAGCTGTGTCATCCACGCATGCAGCCATTACCAGACTTAACCAAAACAACAGAGACCTATCTCTAGTGGATTAAAACTCACAAGTGCAAACTGTAATAAGCGAGTATAGACTGCCATGGAAGGACTGTATGTTAAACATACAAGGAACCTCAACTCGCAATTGACAGCACCCTCCGTAGATGATCCAAAAAAAAAAAAAAAAAAAAGAAAAAGGGTGCGAAAGAGCATTCTGGCTAAGTATGACAGAAGCTGTACACTACACATACACGTTACAGAGCTTGCACAATATGCATTTGTACATAATTAGCACCATCATAGGAAGACTTCAGTAACATCCTTTGAGAGCTTGTAGATACCATGCTGCGTTGCAGATGTAAACACATAACACGCTAAGCTTTCATGCTTATGAAGGTTGACTGCTGAACACGAGCATACCGTATTTACTAGAGCTGTGCGAATAGTAAAATTCTGGGTGCGAAGCGAATTCGAATAATAAAGATTGAGTGCAAATCGAATCGAATAATTTCGAATAATTTTAGAATATTTCTCAAACATTTTTCGAATAATTCGAAGTGAAATTACAGAAAAAGTTGCAGACAATCCCTAAGTATGTTCTTGTGAGATAGCAACATGAAAGTGTTTCTTTTCGCTAGGTTGATGAAGCGCTGGCGGGGTGGTGTTTCATAGTTTTCTTATCAACAATGAGGCGATGTAGAGGCCGAATTGTATTTATGTACAGGATTTTGCGCAACCAAAGTGTTGCCGACAACACTTTACATGTGATAGGCAAAGATGCCATTTCCTCAGCCTCTCCTCCTCTTTCAACTTCTGTGGAAGCCCAACTGATGTGGCGGACAAGGGTGTGCTCCCTTCAAGTCCGGAGTTCCAAATCTGCCTCGTAGACGTCAATATATAAGAACATCTGAAATTTTGGATGCTAAAAAGCTTCGGCGTCCGATTTTTTGGACATCCTGCCCAAATTTCAGGTCCAAAACAGCATTAATTGAGCCCCCAACTCTGCCACATCTTTCATCTCCATATTGGAACCAGCGTTTTCTTGAGTTAATACATTTGCGACCGTGGCGGAGCTTGAAAGACAGCTTTGCCGCAATACGGGGGTGTGATGAGGTGAAGCATATTGAAAATCTAGGAACTACTTTCAAACGGATTTTGACTGTCTCTTGGCTAAGTTCGACCGTAACGGACCTTGAAAGGCAGGTTTGCCGCAATACGGGGGTGTGAGGAGGTGAAGCACATTGAAAATCTAGGGACCACTTCCAATCAGACGTTGACTGTCTCTTGGCTAAGTTCGACCGTAACGGAGCTTGAAAGGCAGCTTTGCCGCAATACGAGAGTGTAATGAGGTGAAGCATATTGAAAATCTGAAGGGGTCACTTTCAATCGGACGTTGACTGCATTTATCTTTGGGAAGTTTGAATAGTTTGAATAGTAAAATTTCAGTGCGAATCGAATCGAATAGCAAACACTATTCGAAAAATATTCGAAATTTCGAATATTCGCACACCCCTAGTATTTACCTGAATCTCGGCCGGCCCCGATTCTAAGCCAACACCCGAAATTTGCAAGGCCAGAAAAGAAAAAAAAACCTATTCATTGTACTCGAATCTAAGTTGACCCCCCCACTTTCGCACGTAATTTTTTCGAAAAAAAACCATCGGCTTAGATTCGAGTAAATACGGTATATACGCACACTGGAATGTTCATGCAACTGAACAGCAAGCCCACAAATATGGCAACACGACACTCACTTTGCCTGGTAGATGGTGTGACTCAAGGTGACAATGTATCCTGCACCTCCCATGTCCAGGTAAGGGGCTGTGAGGACAACCTTGCCGGGGTGCTCTAGTGCACGAGTGTACCAGTCCCGTTCGGTTGGGTCGTAGCTGCGCTCCAACACTGTGCCAGGGTAGGCCACCATCGCACCGCACGAGGTCGCTGCATACCTGCGAGGAAGACCAGACCAAAACAATCACAAACACAAAGTTTTGCAAATAAAGCAGAAGAAAACAAGACCGTTTGTCGAAACGTTGGTTCCAGCGTCTCCCTGTATTTAGGAATTTTTCACCTCGTGAAGTTTTACGGGTTATATCTACTAGTGGAGCAACAGTCACGCATCACATTATTGCCGCTACCTATAGTGTATGCTTTTTATACTTCATTATACAAATCAGAGATGTCTCATTTCTCTTGGTAATGCAAGAAATAATGTAAATGCAAGAACATAAATGCAAGAAGCCTTGAAACTCCACATGATTCGCTGTAGTTGCAACATTATGCAACTGTACTGGCAACATACAGTTGACCATGAAAGATTTTGTAGAACTAATAATAAAAAAAGATACATTTCGTTATTTCACCTTCACCTCCGCATCTCGAGCTAAGCAATACTGTGTTATAGCCATGTGGGAAAGCACAACGCCCAACTTCTGGGGAAGACAAGATTTTGCAAGCAAAACTTGTGTTATTGTAAACAGGCAAAGTAGATGTTCGCATATATGTTCGTCGTTTAACGGTTGTAAGCAAGATGGCGTAGTGGTTATTTATGCACTCCAAAAAGTGTTGTAAGACTGCTCTTGAGCTCAAGAAAGATCAAAAAGCCCGGCACTCAGAGATGCAAAAAATTGCTTTCCTTCAGAAAAATGTCTGCTGCACATGCCCTAGTGCAGCTTTCAGAGCAAGTGTTACTCGTTCTGAACCTGCAAAACTTCGTTATGTCGCGCACAAGTTCAACTGCAAATTCGTTAAGTTGCTGCACAAGCTCTAACGCAGCTCTCAGAACGAGTGTTACACTCATTCTGAAACTGCAAAATTCGTTAAGTTGCCCACAAGTTCAAGCAGCTGCAAAACTCACCTTCGCACCACGTGCTTTGTGAACTCGCTGCTCTCGAAGGTTCTTTTCCACTCGGAAGTGATGCGGGCTATTGCCAACACTTCGTCTCGCACATCCGGCTGCACCAACAGAAAGTGAGCAAAGTGTCATGTGACGGTTCTTAGGCAGCTCATAGCAAGCAGGAGGAATACAGAAGCACTCTGGGCCAGCAATCAGACATATCATTCCAGCATGACGCCCGCAGCGTTGCTGAGGCTATTCGGCATAAGGACGGAATTGCTCATCATGTGCATGGCCTTCGAATTCTGTGACGACACAGAAGACAAAATATGTTGATGGGAAATGACAAGTTGTTGGCTTCTTATAATGCCCTGTTTAATAACTTCGACTCATACAGCACTTGCATACAGCACAGCACTTCTGAAGCAAAGTTGCAGTGAATGTTATAGTTGTTAACCTACTTTTGTTTACCGCCATATAATGTTAGTATTACATTAGTGCAAAATGAGATTACGTACCACAGAACAGTAGTTTGAAGTAGCTCAAAGAGCTAAACGTGAGTAATTCATTCCTTAAAACTGACACAAAACATAATGCCTCTACCGTAGCCTTAGTCAGGGTTCAAATGCCAAGAAAGAATGCCCAGCATACATAATATTGTCACCTAAACACCACAAATAACTATGAATAAATTCCCTCGTATCAATGAACGAGAGCACCAATCAGTCATAAGTACAGTGACAAGTGATGCCTTGCCTTGAGTCCTGGGTTTGCAATCAGCATGGTGGTGTCTATGAGGTAGGCCATGTAACCCTGCACTCGGGACTTGGTCTCTTCCTGGGACAGGTACTCAAAGGGTGAGAGGAAGCAGGCCGCAGAGAGGAACAACGTACTGCCGGCTGCACACGAATGGAGCACGAGTCAAATCAGTGCAAAGCATACACAGAACGTAACCTCGTAACAATGTAATGTGTAGCAATGCAGTCGAGCGTCACTGATCGAATACACTTTTACAGAAATCCATGAGGTAGAGGTTGCTTTATGTAAGGAGACATTTCCATCTGTACAACTGAAAAACAATGGTGCTCAATGGAAACAAATGTGGATTTGGTGGCACGAAAATTTGGCAGATAAAGAGAGACTTGTTGATGGGCTGCAGACTTAGTTCCCTGGCACATATTAATGTGAGTAGTTGAGGACACCGTTGAAAAAAAGAAGAAAAAAGGACTAGACCAGACAATGTGAGTGCAGCCCTCTTGTGCTTGTAGACCAATCTGCACAAATCCCTATGCTTGTACTGTCTGGTGTGCCTACATTTGTTTATAGTGCATGGTCTCCAAATGCTCTCTTAAACCCTGCGAGTTGAACCCAAGTACACATTTTTCTGCTGTAGCCACGAAGGAGGCCCCCAGCAGCCCTCTATGCGCCTTCTGTGCTATGGAGACAGCCTGCTCGTCTCACCTCTGCTTGAGCCGCATTCCTCGATAGCGCTTGCATGCCTCCACTTGTACATAGAACATATCATGTGCGGGGCGATGTTATCGATTTGGACTTCATACGGAACATGACGGCAAAAATGTGTCTGTAGTGTCCATGTCATTGCTACCGCAATAAAAAATGAGGCACTCACCAAGTGTAGAGAGCTGCTTCATGTGTCGGCACAGTTGAGGAGGAGACACGAGGTCGAGCCTGTGGTAGTAAAATTCGCCCAGTGCATCGCCTGCTGTCGTGCCCCTCAGCACCGGCTGCTGTCGGCTTGGCTTCAAGCTCACGATGGCAACAACGTAGGGTGTACCAGCCACCTGCATAACAGGTGAGAGAAGGCGAGGCATGTTCAAAGGAAAGCCATGCCTGTAGAACCGCACAATGACGTCACGAGAGAATTCAGGGGTGCGATCATTACGAGAGTGTGATCAATGTGCAATGCATATGGTAATGGTTATGGAATTGCATTTCTATGTTAGAATTACTCGGTTTCAGCTATGCGGAAAAGTTCATTTTTAAAAGATCTGCACCACAGACATAGGTAGTGCCGGACACAAAAGGCTCACCCTAGTCCAACGGTAGACAACTTCCGACAGCTGTTCTTCAGCCGGCTCGGCTTCGACCAGGTTTGATGCACGGTCAGGTGACTCCACTACAGATGCAAGCGTGAGCTTGTTCTCGCCAGTGGAAGCACTGGGGAATGAAAAAAAAGAAAGAAAAAGAGGGTGTGGAAGAAGAAGAAGAAAAGCACTGATTCATTACATCACATGCTACAGTGTAGTGGGTCTCATGATAGCTTCTAAATAGGGGTGTGCGAATATTCGAAATTTCGAATATTTTTCGAATAGTGTTTGCTATTCGATTCGATTCGCACTGGAATTTTACTATTCGAACTATTCGAACTTCCCAAAAACAAATACAGTCAATGTCCAATTGAAAGTGACCCCTTCAGATTTTCAATATGCTTCACCTCATTACAATCTCGTATTGCGGCAAAGCTGCCTTTCAAGCTCCTTTACGGTCGAACTTAGCCAAGAGAGTCAACGTCCGATTGAAAATGGTCCCTAGATTTTCAATATGCTTCACCTGATTACACTCTCGTATTGCGGCAAAGCTGCCTTTCAAGCTCTGTTGTGGTCGAACTTCGCCAAGAGTCGTCAGATTAAAAATGACCCCTTTAAATTTTCAATATACTTCACCTCATTACACTCTCGTATTGCGGCAAAGCTGCCTTTCATGCTCCGTTACGGTTGAACTTGGCCAAGAAACAGTCAAGGTCCGATTGTAAGTGGTCCCTAGATTTTGATATGCTTCACCCCATCACACCCCGGTATTGCGGCAAAGCTGCCTTTCAAGCTCCGTTACGGTTGAACTTGGCCAAGAAACAGTCAAGGTCCGATTGTAAGTGGTCCCTAGATTTTGATATGCTTCACCTCATCACACCCCTGTATTGCGGCAAAGCTGCCTTTCAAGCTCCGCTACGGTCGCCAATGTGTTAACGCAAGAAAACGCCGATTCCAACATGGAGATGAAAGATGTGGCAGAGGTGGGGGCTCAATTAATGATGTTTTGGACCTGAAATTTTGGCAGGAAGCCCGAAAAATCGGAAGCCGAAGCTTTTTAGCATCCAAAATTTCAGACGTTCTTATATGTCGACATCTACGAGGTAGATTTGGAACTCCGGTCTTGAAGGGAGCACACCCTTGTCCACCACATCAGTTGGGCTCCACAGAAGTTGAGAGAGGAGGAGAGGCTGAGGAAATGGCATCTTTGCCTATCATGTGTGAAGTGTTGTCGGCAACACTTTGGTTGCACCAAATCACGTACATAAATACAATTCATTCTTGATAAGACAATTATGAAACACCACCCCGCCAGCGCTTCATCAACCTAGCGAAAAGAAACACTTTCATGTTGCTATTTCATAAGAATATGCTTAGGAATCCTCTCTAACTTTTTTTTCTGCAATTACGCTTCGATGTATTCAAAAAATATTCTAGAAATATTCGAGAAATATTCGAAAAATATTTGATTCGATTCGCACTCACACTCCAATATTTGAATTCGCTTCGCACCCAAAATTTTGCTATTCGCACAGCTCTACTTCTAAAGGAACACGATTTCTCTTCTCAGGCTTTTGGATGCAAAGGAACGCAAACACCCTACATCCATGAATATTTCTTTTTAATTAGAAGAACTTGCAGCAAGGCATGCATACCAAAGGTTAGCAAAACAGCATGAAATACATGAACGCAGCTTGGTTTGACGCAGCTATGCAGCAATGCAGCAATGAATTTGTTGTCTCTTCTTTAAACAGTAAGGTCATTCGGGAAATTGAGATTTAATTTTGCCTCCTTGAAAATCCTCTACTTTGAAGACTGGTCTAAATCAAAGTACAGTAGAACCCCGCTGTTACGTTCCTCACTGCTGCGTTTTCCCGGCTGTTACGTCGTTTTCCGCCGGTCCCGGCATAGCTCCCATAGGATACAATGTATTGGGAACCCCGCTGTTACGTTGTAACTGTCGGACCGTTCCCGTATGATACGTCGCGAAGTGCGCCCGGAGCCGACCGAGTGACTACCAAAGAGAGCGGCCATGGTGCATTTTCACGCAGCTTGGCCTCGTTTGACCGTAATATTAGCCGCATGAGAGGCGCAAGCAACAGAATCTTTCAATTGATGCAAACAAAAGCATGGCCTTCGAGATTCAAATTGCAAACATGGCGTCTATGACGTAACTGCTCGTGAAAGCAAGGCCTTCGAGATTGGCATTTACTATTGACAAAAGCATAGCCTCTGAGATTTGCATTGCACAACATGGCGTGTATGACGTAATTGCTTGCGAAAGCAAGGCCTTCGAGATTGGCATTCACTTCTGCCATCGCGTTGGCGTAGACTCATCATCACCGTTATTTGTCGGAGAACGGGAGGAATTCGAGCTGGTTGGAGCTCGCATGGTCGTGCGTGCGGTTCGCGGTCGGACTCGCCGCGCCGGTCGTGATTGCGTGTGCTTAGTTCTTTCATGCCTACAGCTGTTGGTGTTAAAAAAATCACATACGTTGATTACATTTCTGTGGATGAGGCCGTCCTAAGCTCCGCGTTTCTATCCATGACTAGATCGCGGCTGAGCGCGCCAATTTTCGTGCTGCTCGTAAGAATTGAAATAAAATTCTGTACCACTAAATATTTTGCCGTTTTTCCTGTTTTTCGGCTCTTACGTTTCCCGTCTCTTACGTTTATTTCCTACGGTCCCTTCAAAAACGTATCAGCGGGGTTCTACTGTATCAGGTTTGGCTAAACACATGCTCGTACGCACTTCAATCTACAGAACGCTTCACGGGCCTTTACGTGTGATGTTGGAAAGTGGTGAACTGCGCCTCTGCAATTCTTTAGCCCAACCTCTTTGAGAAACACTTCTTGTGCTTTGGCTACGTGTTATTTTGCACAAAAAGAACGACAAATTCGTTTTTGTGGGAGTGCATGTGTGTCATATTTCCTTCATCCCAGCGAAAATTGTTGCCTGCTGCAGTGGGCTTATTCCTTCCATGTGCTTTTAATTGTGTTTGAGGCTCCATCAATTTGAGAGGCTAAAATGTCTGCAGCAACGCAAGGTTTCAAACCCCACAAGGGACTAGCTACTCACTTTAGAAGGTCCTGTCGGACGGCGTGAAACCCGGGCCTGTTTTCCAAGTGTAGGATGTCCGTGTGCATTGGCTGCTCACACACTGATGATGGCTTGGACAATGCTGGGTGCACGATGGCCACACCTGAGGCAGCAGGAGAAGCAGAGGTGATGCAATGACAAACCCGCGACCACATTAACATATGTGCACTAGGAAACAGTCGGCATGTACACTTTTGGCCAACTAATGCATGAAGCAGACACATACCATACTCAGAATGACAGAAAACTGAGCAAAGTGGCCCGGACCCATGGTTTAGAACTGCGGGGCATAGCAAACAGGCATACCACAAAAACAAAGATGCTTGCGATGGCTTCTCTCTTTTTTTTTTTTTTTTTTTTTTTTTTACTCTTAGGCCTCTGTTTTCTGTGCCTGCTTTCCCAGACCACGAACCTCCACCCCACTACCGTGCATACACCTGACTAACAATTTAGCTTTGCTATGCACAGCAAGCTTTTTATGACTGGCCCCAACAGGTATGTATGTATGTATAGGTTAAACTGCGAGAACAGTGTAACAAAAAAAAAATTGAGAAGATCGAAATCACTGAACTACCCACTATCAATTTATTTCTTCATTATTCTTGATGCCCTATGCAAAATAAATGCTTCTGCCAAATATATGCAACTACACTCTGTACAAATCTAATCAACAGTAGGCAACATGAAATCAGGCACGTTGAAAGTACAGGAAAGTCTGCACTGACCTGATTTTTCAACAAGGAAGCTATAGGCATCCTGAGATTTAGAGAAGTAGACGATGTCTTCAGCCATGTCAGACACTGAGATGTCGACGCCGGCAACGCCCAAGAGAACACCGTGGTGGACCACAGCCTTGCTGATGCTTATCACCAGGTCTGTAAAGTAACACACAACAAGCAGTCAGTAAAAGAGGAGGGGGCGTGGGGGCAATTAAACAACAGTATTCTCTTGCATTAATTGGCCGCGAAAAAGACACGATAAAACAGCACTGCGGCCGCAGATGAATTTGTACTGAGCTACTGGTTGAGTAAGTGTTACCACATCTGGAGACGCTTCAGAAAACGGAATCACTCAAGAACTGAACCAACTGTTCATAGTGCCGATGATTTTTTTTTTTATTATGCTAGCACGAACGAACAGCGTGATTACAAAATAAGCAATTGGCAAAGGGTGTCAAAGACACTTTGTTTAAGAACAATATCCCATAATAGATTACAGCAGTCGCAAAATCTTGTAGCATGGGCTTGTGTGGAAGCTAATGACTAATCTAAGCTGTAATTTATGCGACCCCATAACGCCTGCACACGCAAACACACATACACACACACACAATGTTAGGGTGCACAACGTTACAACCTCTCATGTTCATCACACCCGCGCAAAAATATCCTGATAAAGAAAACCAGCTTTGTACAGTTCGTACGTACGGTAAATGACGAGCCAAACAATTTGATTCTCCAGTGGAATTTCTATGTAAATCTTGACCTTGTAATTTGCTAACCTCTATACTGTCTCGTGTGCCACGTTTACGTTACGAGGAACTTTACATTAACTTTTAAACTAAGAGCGGCTCGCTACCGTCACAAGTTTCCAAGCCTCGCAATACAGATGAAAAACGCAGGCACCTGGGCTTACCTTTGCTGACGTTATCAAACCAGGGCAGAGAGAAGTGAACCGATGTAGGGTGTCGGTGAAAGCTCAGGGCAGAGTAGAACTGGCCCATTGTGAAGCTGAGGTTCTCAGTTGAGTTGATGGTCACCATGGCCCCCTACAAGCAGCAATGCACGGAAATATGATTGACGGCCTTACTAAACTGCACTTTAATCCAAAGCAACTAATATTTTCAATACAATGCAATACATGAATGACCACTAAGAAAGTGTGTTACCCTAGTCAAAAATTAAGAATCAAGGAATTGGAGAACATAGAGAAGCACTTTCATCCTTCCAAAAATTAAGGTACAGTAGCCTATTAAATGAATTGCTATTTAAATGGAACAACTTCCTCTAATATGATTGGTCTCATCGCTTGTGTTTGCGTCTTTTTTGTGTACGTGTTCGTTGCCTTTGTGCGCTGCCTATTCGAGAATCATGGCTCACCAACTAGTCCATCAGTACATTTTGAGAAGAGAGAGTTGCTTGGTACATACAAGGCTTAAAAATGTATGCTCACAAGGTGCGAGTTTAAGGATATTTCTGGTAAGCGCATGATGACTCTGAAAAGTATAGATACACTAAGAAAAAATTAAGGTACAGTAGCCTCCCACGTGAAAATGGGATGTGAATTCCCAGCTGGAAAACGGGTTTCCAGCCTGGTTTTCAGCTGGAAATGGCTCTTCAGGCTGGAAAGTTTCCATTCCCAGCTGGAAATTGTATTTCCAGCAGGGAATGAAACCCATTCCAGGCTGTAAATGGTATTTCCAGCATGGATATGGAAATAATTCCCGACTGGAAAGCCATTTCCAGCTTGACGTTTCCAGTTCCAGTTGGGAAGTTATATTTCCAGCTCGAAATTTTTCCAGCTTCAGTTGGGAAATAATTTGCTCAGAATGAAATTTTCCTGTTTGCGCGAGTTGACTATAGGAATTCCAGCTACCCAAAGATTGATCTGCATACAATTAAGTGATAGCAGATTAAGTGTATAATGCAGACCATGCATTTAGACATGACTTAGAACAGTGGTTCTCAAATGGGGGTCCGCGAGGTCATTCTTCGGGGTCTGCAAAACCCAAATAAGCTTGCAAAAAAAAGAGAGTTTTTTGAAGGCCCACTATGTCCCGTGACAGCGGCCCCTTCTGGTTTTTTGGTATGCTTCACTGCATTACATTTGTGCATTGCGACGGAGCTGACATGTTTCTCCTTCATGAGGTGGCTGTAAAGTTTCTGTTGCAGTTTTCTACGACATATGCGAGCATGCTTTTTCCAGGCTTGCATATTTGAAAAACAAACATTGCGATAAACAGGTTGAATGTGGCTGCAGACTAGAGAACTTATTGACAAGTTGTTCAGATCGAATTGACGCGGCACTTTTGCCTGACCATTCTTTGCCACGTAGAAATAAAAGGCACCTATTTCACACGCTGCATATTGCGTATAACCCACCCACCCCCTCTTCCTTTGACTGCAAGGGGTCTCCCTGAAACATCCATGTCTGAGAACCACATTGAATATTCATCACATGGCAATTGGATACATTTTACAACCGTGATCTTCCGCGCCCCGTACGGCTGGGTTGCAAAAAATTGAAAAATATGTATGGCTGGGGTAACACGCACTTTTATTTGACCTTTTCAGTAGTCGTGCGCCCGGTCGACACGGCATTACAAATGTTACAACTGTATAAGTCCAACCAGGTGCTTGCTCAGTTCCTCATTGAGCCGTTGCGCCAATAGCTAGTGTTTAAACAATAGTAGTTACTTCCTTATGAAAGGGGCATTATTTTCAGCATTCGCCATTGACTGCCACGATCGAATAGCAGTGAACTTTGCTAACTTGCTCTACAGTGCACACATAGTGCACATGTGTACTTGCTCCCTCCGACGGCGCGGCCATGAAAAACGCCGCACTGCCGCGATGTTTGTTGGCATCTCAGTAGCTCTATTCTCGTATCATTTCTCGGTGACTTATGACGTTAATGCTAAATAATAACCTACTCTGTAATATAAATACAGCATACAAAAGTTATATTTCTTTTTTTAAGGCTAACACCATTAAAGACAGCGGTCCGATAGACCGCATAAATTATTAAGTCGCCGCAGTCAGCCACAGTTTCGTACAGCACATGGCGGCTAGTCGTGGTGATATTGGTGATATCTGTGCGTGTGTGTGCTCGGTGTTCGCTACTCTAGGGAGTTTCCTTGATGAATATCTGTGCGACAGTTACATGGAATAGTTCTTTGTGGTCAGGTTTATCTCTGGAAAATGTTACAAGTGATGACCAGCATGTTCGAACGGTTTTTATTGCTGTACTGTGTGCGATGTCTTGGATACACCAGCGCCGATCAAGGGACAGCGATTTTCTCAGCTCTAATTGTTCCATTTGGAGGTAAGATGCACTTATATATTTCAAGTATAAGTGAACGTTTGTCCCGAATGTTTGTGGGCTTCGTTATCACGGTGTCATGTTACCTGGCTGCGTGTAATGTTTATATATGCACGAAGTACACTACGGTTTGTGTAAGCAGCCTTTGTCTCCAGTAGCCCTGTGCCGTGCAATGCTTGTGCCTACTGGTGCGCATGCGTCTATGCAACAAACGCGAGTAATTACATATGTTCGAGTGAACTCATTGGACGCCTATTCGGAGTAGTTTAAGGTCGATATAAATAATCGTTACATAGCACCTACAGTATGAACCGCAGTGCTCATCAGATCTTGCTCACCTTTGCTTTGCACTGCATTGACTTTGTATTGTGGTACTGCTTTTGAAAGCTGTATTGATGCTGTTCATGTGACTTGGTAAAACTATACTTTTGCTAAAATTGCGTTTTATGGGTCATTGTGATTTTGATGTTTGCTCACTATGTATAAATATTTTGTTTCAGGTGGTGTACGAGGATATGAGCAAACTCATTCTACATCAAGATATGTTCCAACACTTGCTACAAGCGTTCAAATAAATGCTGTTAAATTTCACCACCATGTTCTTTGACTGTGTGCAGTTCACTGGACGAACAGGTCCTGTAGGAATCATGCTAAGACGCATGCGATGCGAGGTCAAATCTGGAAACTCTTCCATTTCCAGCTGGGAATGAAGGATTCCAACTAGAAATTTTGCCATTTCCTGCTGGAAATATTTGCTGGAAATATTTCCATTCCCAACTGGAAATATTTCCATTCCCAGCTGGGTTATGGAACCTGGAAATTTTTCCAGGCTGGAAATTTTCCCATTTCCAGCTGGGAAATTTCCCAGCCTGGAAAGATTTCCAGGTTTCATAACCCAGCTGGGAATGGGAATCATTTTCACCTGGGCTATTAAATGAATTGCTATTTAAATGGAACAACTTCCTCTAATGTGATTGGTCTCATACTTGAATTCTGCACCCCTGTTCATATCTCAGTAAACGGGACTCTTAAATGAAACATATGTTCCTGGTCCCTTCAGGTTCTGCTTCTGCTACAAAGTCCAATGTACTATTGCTAATGTGTGCACTTTCATCCTTCCAAGACCCACTGACTAATGCTTTAACAAAAGCCTGCAAAGCATTTGTATTAGTAAGTCACAATTATCTTGTCTCCATCAGGAAACAAAAAAGACAGAAAAATGTGAAGCCAATTACATGTACAATGATTATACTGAATTTTATGTGACGGCACCTTGAGCACTAAGAGCGCACCGATGAAATGGGAATGTCAAATACTTACGGGCTATGTTACGTATAGCTGTAGAAGCATATTTAACAAATCAATATAGGGTGTAAACGGTGATTTGCAGTGTTGGCTGCTGTATCAAAAACTTAATTCACCAGAGTGGTGCACTTACCCTCAGCTCTGGCGAAGGAACGCCAGGCACGTTGTACTTGACAAAGTTGAGTTCAGCAATGTCCTTCAGAAATGACGTCTCGTACATAATGGGCTTGCCATCTACGAGAACAAATTTCCGAGAAATCAGACAAGCTGACAAACAATGCACAGGTCTCGTGTGTTTCAGTTCGTGGAGATTGCGTTTTGTCTCTTAAAGAGTGTTCTAAATTTCCTGCAACTCGTCCTATACCCGGCCTATATCACACTGCACACATGTCACAATGTCGCTGGTAGTATAAATGTAAGCCAGTTATGTGAAAGCACCTTAAATGCCACATAAAGCCGGACGTGACGTGCGCAGCAAGAAGATGCTCACCGTCAATGACTGCGTAAGTGTTGATGACGACGCGATGGCCGCTGCTTCGGTGTCCACTCGCGATCGTCTCCAAGACTGGACGAGCATCCGCGATCGACGACAGCAGGCCCCGGCTTACGTAGACAATCAGCGCCTCGGCTGCAAAGTGAAAACAAGTATACAAACAAATGTACTGCGATGCAGAATATTCGCAAGAGGCAGAAGCTGTATAAATCATGGCATGTAAAAGTGATGGCTACGTTGTACCATTAGCTAGGTACACTGGAGCAGAAAACATGAAGCAGTGTCATCCTTCCTTCGGCACATCTAAGGCAAGGGAAACCGAGAGCTGTGCTTTCACCGAGTAGGACAACATGGAAGTTAGAATGTGTCGTTGTAAGAAGCTGAAATGTTACCACAAATGAAGTAACGTACAAGCAAGAGTAAGGTGAGAACAAAAAAAAGTGGTACTCTTCTATCAAACACCGGTGCCCCCCGAATAAATTGCCGCTGTTCGCCATTGGGAGTGCCGCTGTTCATTGAAACAGCGGCTCTTCCATCAACGACCAACACTTCAAAAATGACATGCATGGCTCTTATCGAAGTGTCAAATATTGATGGAAGAGCTGCTGTTCCAATCAGAAACAGCACTCCTGACAGTAAACAGTGACTTCGTAAAAACTGGAAAAAAAAAAATAATAAATAGAAGACTTTTTTTTCCCTTCAAAGCAAGTGCACGAAATAATTAAATGCCGTAGATGGAGCAGAAAAACAAACATAATGTAGTGGCCATGTCACAGCATCCCTGATTTCTTGTTTGACCTTCCGTTACTAGCGGTACTAGTTTCCATTTCGACTGTAAGTCAGCCTTCCAACTTCGGGTTTCACATTTAGATAATACAGGTCAACCTACAATCGTGTAAATACAACACGTGCACATCTCGTCGACAGAAACACTAATGCATGTGCACATATCTTCACAACACTGCCCTCGCTCTGGCAGAACTGATTATGAAAAGCACGCACATTGGTATTCTCGCCTTTGCAGCCAAACACACTGTGCGTCTGTAGAGACTTTCTAACCCTACACACCTAAGCTGTGCATGCACCTCGAGTGTGAAGTGTAACTGCCTTCACGATAAAAACAAGAAGGCGCACCAACCTTGCTTCGACGTGTTTTTGGAGGGCCGGAGGCTCTTCTGGATCATTTCGAAAGCCTTGCTGAACCCGACTCGGTGATTGGTGGAATCTGAATGCGAGAAATTGCAGAGGGAGTGTAATGAGACTTCAATTGAAATAAGAAAAATGGCAGCACCAAAGATGAACGTCTATAGTTGGATACAACTTTAGAAGTCTGCGGCATTTTCTCCTCAAAGGCGGATGAACATGAGCCTGCACCAATGGGATGACGTCTAGACTGACGTCATCAGCCGCAGTGCCGGTGACTCTGTCCTCTCGCTCATCTCTAGTCGATGGACTATATGCCTGGACTATATAGTGGACTATATGTCTAGTTGGTGGAGGCAATCGACAGTCGCGCTTCGGTCGTCTGGGCGGGGCCTCTTTACACTTCTTAGCTGTGTCTGTCTATAGGTAACTGTGACAAGATAACAGATAGGTGGGCAAGATGGTTTGAGTTCAAGGTGTAATGCTAAAGCGTTATTATAAACTGTGTCAAGGCTTATTTCAGGAAACCTTTAGGTACTTGTTTAGTGAAGAAATTAACACTGCACTGTTTGACGTGCAATGTGCGCACAAACTAAAATGCTGTCGCATCACTAATTCACAAATTTAACAAAACTTTGAAATGTTCACCAATAGAATAAAAGGCCACTGAGAGCTGATAGCACACCAACTTATGCAACATCTGGTGCGAGCTTCTTAACAAGCTTTCAAGTCTTTGCGAAGAAACTACATGGGGCAACACATAGCAAGACAGCGACGCAAACACGAACATAAATGATACCACAGAGTAATACTGTGCTGATGGATTAGTCTCTCGAGTGCTGCAACACACACAAAGCTTCCGACATGAGCATTTACTACAGCCGGAACTTGCCCATGTTTCACGAAATAATTCTGGGTTTTCCTTGACAAATGCTTTCGACAGCAATTAGAGTTTTCACATAGAACAAACAAGGACAGTAAGGAACAGTTAGCGGTAACTACTGTGAAATGCAGCCTAACAATCAACATTCAATGTAAACTAAGAATACAGTCCACGTATCGAAAAATGAATGCAACACGGATGCCAGTTTCACGGGTCACAAAAGACACGTACTGGGGGCTTTCTGGAGGGCGTCAATGAAACGGCCAAAGTGGTACTTGGTCTCGTAGGTGGCGAAGGCCATCTCCTTGGACAGGCACTTGTCACTCTGGGGAAACCTCGGCTCCCCCGACAAACCGATCAGACCAACCTGGAAAGCAAAATGCACGGAGCATGATACGTTGTATCGAGTTATGAGGCCAACTATAACAATCTCTGCCCGTTTGGGAGACAAAAGCAGGCGAATCACAACTACGTCACAAGCTCAGCCCCCAGCAACTGAAGTAGAAACTTGAGCGAACACTAAACCTACGTGACAGTGGATTGAGGTACACATTTAACGATGTTAAAGTGCTAACATGCATGAACTACTGCACGTCTATAGTGTCTGCTTCTGTCTTCTACACCCTTCGATGTTTTTAATTTTCATAAGTATGAAGAGGTTATAAATGCAAGAGGAACTCACCCTGTCGTGGTGGGAGAGCGTTGACAGGACGTACTTGGCGACTGCCTTGGCTGTGACGAGCTGCTTGGGGCTCAGAGAGTTGCCGTGGTCGATCACGATGACCACATGCTTCGTGTGTGGCTGCACCGTGGCCAGGTAGATGTCCCTAATACGACAAAAAGGAGATCGTGACCGAGTTACTACCAGAGCCGCTTGTATTGTGCCACAACGTAATGCACTCTCTATACCCCGCGCTGTGAAACAGCGTGTGCAATCCGAGCTTCGTGGCCAACTTATTTCCGCATTAGGTGCAACATAACAAAGCCAATGGATTACAAGACCATGAGAAGCGTGGGTAACACTATCTGTAGTTCTTAATTAAATTGTAGTAATGATGACATAAAGAGAAACGAATGTGGATAAATAACAACTTGCTGCTGGTGGGACCCAAGCCCACAACCTCAGCATTATGTTGTGGGTTCCGTTCCCACTTGCAGCAACGTTGGACGCAACAAGTGGTCATTACAAATTCCGGCCACATTTAAACCGAATGGCTCTTGATAAGACATAAGTTATGAGCTTAAGCGATTACAATAAAATTAAGGCATTCCCCAATGTATGTACAGACGGGTCTACTGTTAAAGGGAACACTTGCGGGCAGGGCACGTCCAGATTTCGCTCTCTCGCAAAAGCATAGAGGCTTGGATTTGCATGAGACTACTGGTAGTTGACAGTTGTGACTCCCTTTGACAGACCAGTGCCGTTCAAGAACAATGTTTCCACTACACATAAATCTAGCTACTAGTACTAACACAGGCTCACCTATGCCGAAGGTCGTCGACGTGCCTGCACGACCACTTCCTGACGGTGCTGTAGGCAGGGTACTCCGTGTGGATGCCGGCGGTGGACACAAAGTACTGCCACTTAATCGATGGGTGTGACTCCAAGTTCTTGCGGAACACTGCGTGGTGGAGGACGGAAACAGTGAAAGGGTGTAGCGATGAACACGTGTCGTGACGTGCTCACTCATTAGTACACCCATTTACCAGATGCTAGTGGGTGTGGGTTATGATTAATGCGAGTGAGTACCAACGTCAGTGACTGTCGGAGAGTGTGAATGGACGTAAGAACAGAGGTGCGAGTCGAAAATGGTTCGTGAGTGCTTCAAGTGAATGTTCACTTATTTTACCGACCAAATGAAATATAGCATGCAATTTTCCATTTCTTATAATAAAGAAACAAGCATCTACTAATCCAGAGCCATAACTACAACATAGTTCATTAGGCAACATTAGGTACAGAAAACACCTACAGTTGTTTATCACTGATATCACTGAATATAAGGGAAGCCAGTATCATAACTACTACAGTATGAGCCAGTATGAAACATACAATATATTTTGTAAACACAACTCGCCCAAGAAGTTATCCTGCAGTATGATAAGGAACACATGATTCAGAATCAAGGCATATAATGAAGGCCACTTTCAAAAGCTGAACTCCTGTAGCATTCACTGCCCGAAATATGATTAGCCGCTTGGTTTCACACCGGACCATCACGTACGTATCTCTGTGATGAATGTTTTTCACGTTCTAAGAGCAAAATATCACCGAAACCTCATGCTGTTAATGACCACTGACCGTCAGTGAGGTTTGGCCCAGGACTGAAAACGCCCTTGGGAAGGGACAGAGGCGCCGTGTCGCAAGTCGTCGAGTTTGTGATCTCCGTGCCAAAGTGGTTATCCATCCTGCGGGGGAAAAAAAAAGGGACGGGGCAAGAAAAGGAAAAGCAAATATGTAATTTTCGTATGTAATTAGAACATATGGCAACGAAAAAAAGAAAACAAAATCACGTGTGCTGTTGCCTGCTGGTCTTTGCTAGCTGGAGCAACGCCAGTGTGCCATGCCAACAATGACAAAATTTTACTTTACTTGTTTACTTATTTCGTGCCACTAGCATGGTTCAAATCCTCAAGCTGAAGTGGGCATACATATTTATCGTTTACAAAACTATTCAAACATATATATAATATCACAAAGACATAATAATGTAACAGAAAATAACTGAACAAAAAAATATTGCATGACCTAACAACCAGTACAAGAAAAAAAATTAAAGTTACAACAGGTTCATGAGTGTATTTATAAATGAACTGAATGCTGTGTATATTCTACAACAATGGCCAATAGGCAATTCCATTCACACATTTTCCTGGGGGGTGGGGGGAATGGGTTTTCGAATGTGTCAGTGCAATTTAAAAAAACCAAAGTATTTCTTAGAATGATATAGTGCTCAGCACATTTAGATGCCAAAGTGCATCTGAAATCAACATGAAGGGAGAGGTAAGACGCATTTAGACCACTGACATGTCATTTGTTCGCAGTAGCTTCACCTGCCTGTAGACACCATCGGCACTGACGACACCCGCTGCCTTCCTTTCCAAAACGATAGCTTTCACAATCACGGCGGTGCCACCCAGTGCACATAGTTTATTAGGCGTAGGTGTATGAACTAAAGCTTCAACGTCTTTGTTGTTGACAAGCACAACTTAAAGACGACTTGCCGGGAAAGTTGAGCAATGAAATGCGAGTTAAAGAGGCACTCACATCAACACGCTCGGGTCCATCAAGCAGCACGGGTTCACTGCTGGGAATGCGTAACGCTGTCGAAACCTGTAAACCTCCTCCACAACGTCCGAGCTGCGGTTGAGAAGTACCACGTACGACAGCAGCTTCTTCTGCAGCTTGTCAGCGATCTGGAAGAAGGAAAAGAAAAACAAAATAAACTCCTAAGATAAAAGCCTTTCTGTGATGATGAGCATTTTCCTCACTTGTGTGCAAAAAAAAAAAAAAAAAAAAAAAAAAAAAAACAACTTAACTGGAATAGTGGGTGACTATTTCAATCGTGTATGGAATAAACATGCTATTAAAGGGGAATTGACACCAATTTTCGAAGGTAAGTTTTCTCTGCCATACAAGTCCCCTGTATGCCGAGACAGTTCTGTGCAAGTGTGAATCTCAGTAAATAGGGTATTTTATCTTGACATTAAAGTCCATTTTCGCATGATGCACCTATTGACATCTATACAACATTGTGACGTCAGGCTACAGTGTCAATTGTGGCGACTTCAAGTTGTGATGTCAACAGGTAACAAAGCATTCAATATGGCCATTTGTGTGTCACAACAGAGCCACGGAGCAGAGCTGCCATGAAAACATCACAGTACAGTAAAACCTCGGTGATACGAATCTCGCGGGGTCACCAAAAATATTGGTATCATCCGAAATTCGTATCACCAGAAAACATGGAAAATTAAAATGCGACAGCAGAAAGCTGGCGTACGTTTTCAATTATTGTTTCTCAGGGGTGCAGCAACATCATGAACAGTTCTGAACGATTGCCAGTAATGTTTTGTGACGTCAAAGATCATACTTGTACTCGTAAATATGCGGTGCGTGCGTGCCTGCATAATTATTTACCAGGTGTGGTGTGACCCGTGACAGCCAGTAGCCCCTTCCAAATCTTAGTACGGTTTTTCACATGACATCAGAGTACTATGGTGAAGGTGACTTATGGAGCGCTTTTCACGCGATTGAACGCCAGAAAACTTTAGGACCGCTGTCCTTAGTTGTTATAACTTTCTTATCGCGACGGTGTTTTGATGTTTTCCAGGAGATTTACGGCCGTTCCCGCACAATCGAGAGGTTTGCTCAAAATTCGAGAATCTCTTGCGCAAATCGGAGAGTTGGCAGGTGTGCGCGTCCCAAACAGTCGTGCATGTTCACGTTGCTAGACCTAGCTCCTTCGCGAAGACATGGCTTGAATATACGTGGCAGGCACGTGTAAACAATGTACATTGACACTGCCTCGAGCACTGCAGCACGCATCGACGCATTAGAAAAAGAGAGAGAGCGCGCGCTACGTTAACGTCATCTGTAACCTAAACGCGAAGGTACATAAAAGCGCATTGAGGCCTCCAAGATTCGCGCGCACAGTCTCGGTTGTCTCGGAGGTTATGACGCGCCGCTGATGGCCTGTTCTGACAAACTGGCGCCGCTGCGCTTATGACCGCGCTTGATTGCCTTGTCTTCTGCGACAACACGGGCAGCACCTATTCGTACCTGCGTGGTAGTGTACGTTCGTATCAAACGTCACCGGGTGAAAATCAGTTCGTAACAAGCGTACTTCATTACGATGCAGGCTAACGGGTCTTGGCCGGGACCACAGAAAAATTCGTATCACCCCGAAATTCGTACGAGCCGTGATCGTATCACCAAGGTTCTACTGTATCTTGCACGAGCACGTGATGAGAAGCTCATACCGTGTTGTGACGTCAGGATACAGTAGGAACCAAAACTAGCTTTTTGAAACATACTGTAATTACTTTTTCAGTGTGCACTCACGCTTACCGGTACATTTTCTAGGCTCCTCAGGGCCTAGCTTTGCATTTGAGCAAAAAAAAAAGTGTCAGTACTCTTTTTAAGAAGCGACAGGCGTGACCAAGGATGCGAGTTAATCTGACACAATTTTCGTAAAGCAAACGTGTTACAATCAGAAACAGTGATCAACTATGCATAAGTGTGAAATAAGCTTCAACACAAATTTCAGTGCCACCACGAATGAAATGTGCAACAGGAATTCTGGTGTTTTAATATGTCGCAGTGAGTAGGCATTTGTCACAGGCAGCTCACTCAAGAGCAGATAAATATAGAAGGAAGTTGAAAGTCGACATTGCTACGATGCAATAGCAAAGCTCCACGCATTTTCTGCAGTAGAAAAGTAGTGCCTATTGCAGCGTAAACACCTGCAGCACCCATGACGTGAAATACAGGTACGTCTAAGGGCCAGCAATGCTGTAACAGTAATCATCATTCCTTCATCTTATCACTATGTCCCTTGTTTCATTCGAATAAATAAATCAATTCTTATTTATCCAAGTCCCTTTTAGAAGAAAGAAAAAAAGAAAACCACAACAGCCGCTCAGCAGAGGTGTAAATATTCCGTTATTTTACAGTTAATTTTATTAAACAATTGTCAAGTCTCAGTCGGATGGTGCCAAAGAACAAGAGTATAATATCCCGGTCACACTGGCAAGTTTAGTGTCATTTTGAGCGAGTGCACTTACGCCCCCAGAATGGCACTTTGGCAGCGCGCTGCTACACGAGAAAGGGAAGTGTACTTTGAAAATGATTGTAATGGCGATGGGTACTTAAGTAGCACAGCAGGTATTTGTTATTTCAGGCAACGTTTCTTAAGTAATACTGTGTTACAGCTATAACCACCCCTTAAAATAAAATTTACGTACAGACGCGGCGGCTGCAGCCATTGCACGGCGTGCGCTGGGCATTCCCCTGGCGGTCGTGGCTGTAAACTGCCCGAGAACAAGAATAGCAAAGTAGTTTTTTGTATTGTAGTATGTTTTAATGCATAAGAATATTCCTAATAAAGAAAACGATAGTTCAAAAATGCTATGAACTCGGCTTCGGATAATAACTTATTTATTTTCGAGCCACTGCTATTGAGGCTAGACACTCCGTCTCGGCGAAGTGAGTTTGGCGAACGCACTCGCCGGCAAGTGCGCTTTGCAGCGAGTGTCACTAAACGTTCCCGTGTGACAGCGTGCAAATGACACTAGTGGCGAAGTGCACTCCCTCAAGGTGCACTTAAGTTGCCCCATGTGACAGGGGTATTACAGGAAGCTGGCACAGGAATTTCACATCTCTATAGCATACTCCCCTCAATAAACGATTAACATATGAATAACAGCACAGGCATATTTTATTCCTTTATCCTAACTCAGTGCTGCTGTTTAGTGTCCATTTTAAGAGTGAACTTTGAAAGAAGCTTAGGTAACTTTATTTCACTTGGTCTAAATGGCTGCTGGCTTTCCGACACCAGATCAGTAACCAATAAGGTCAGAGAGAGAAGGAACCACTAAATACATTCAGTTTCTTCAAAAATCATCCGCAGCCAACGTGACATCATTTCACACATTCGTCATGTTTGTGTTCATTTTTCTAAGGCAAACTAACATGGGAGTAACATAGCTACGGCATTTCCTCCCAAGGGCGAGCAGTCACAAACACATTTGTCGTTTCATCATTTCTCAGTTCTTTGTTGCCCTCTGTGCAAACTGCATCCTGGAGTGCAACAGAAGAGGCACATTATCTCGAGCAGAAGAGCCAGTCAGCCAGCCATTCCGTGAAGAAAGAGAGGAGCCTCTCAACATCTTAAGACAATGCGGGAAGCACTTGAAGGTGTACGGTATTCCTAGAAGAATAACAGTTGCACAAGGAGAGATAAAACAAAAGAGGTGATAGAAAAGATGTGCCCTGATAAAAAACTCGAACAAAAGGTGCCCATCGACAGCTTAAGACAATGCAAAAACACTTGAACGTAAGCTGTGTCAAGTGCACGACTGCTCTCACAGGGACACAAGAAAACTGGAGAGGTATATGAAGGAGGAGAAAAAGATGTCAAGACGAGAATGCAAGACAAGGGCCAGATAGGAAACCCAACAAAAGGAGCCCCTTCCAGTTGCCTTAAGACAATGTCCAAGTTCTTCTGAAGACATGCTGGGCACACGGCCTTATCTCTTTCTTGAGATAGAGGAAAGAGCTCAGAGTGAGATAACGAAAAGCCAGGCCACACAAAGGAGGGTGGAATGACAGCCCAAGGTGCATCTGAGCACCTGAGCTCGTATGACACTCTGAGACAATGCACTGTGAAGAACAGCAACGAATGCAGGCGCCACAGATTCTTCATATGCAGAATAAAAGTAGAAAGTGAAACACTTGATGCTTCCACTCCTACAAAAGTCATCTTTCCTGCTTCACTATGTCATCAAGCATATATACATGAAAATAGTGAATCCCTGATCATAAGACTTTGTAATGGGGACATGAAATCTGCTCAAACAAACATACTTAAAGCTTACTTGTGACTTGACCAAACTTATGCATTGACTAAAGGCACACCCATGTCTTGAATGTTTGACCCAAGTGAGTTGGGTTCTTGATGTGTGCCAGGTACTCTCTTCAAAGGATTTTCAACTAGCCAGCAAGAGTGCTGTACAGAACAGCCCGGAAAAAAGAAAGTTCTGTGCTGTATTTTCGCTAGTGTTTCTTTCACTGAGTGTACATTCAAACTTCTTTTACAGACACTACGGAGTCTCTGTAATGTCCGCTTCAGTTTGGGTAAATACGGTAGACGTAATCAAAAGTACGCTCCTGAACAGAAGCTAACATTTACTTCAGCTTGTCGGCCTGGGTGTTGCAGCATTGCCAAAGCAGAACAACAACTTTCCCGCTTCATCATCTTCACCGCGATCTTCCACCGAAATTCATCACTCCGTGGCTTTCTACAGCACCTCAAGGAAACATACGCCGCAGTGTCCGACGTCCACTCTCTATCAGCTACATGTGCACCGACAAGGCGACACAGCCAATGACAGCTTCGGTGTGAAGAAATAAAATTGATAAGGCGGCGGGGACACGGACACTCCCTTCGACAACCCGCGCATACTACAATCACGCACTTGCGCGTCGTCGTGTGCGATGCCTCTCCGGTGGGGGAATAAAAAGTAAAAGAAATCACTGCATGCTACAGGGCAGCGACGCAAGAATGAAATTCGGCATGGCGAACACCCGAAGTGGGGTGCCAAAAACCGGCTTCCCTTCGCCGAAACGCCGTCACGACGAGAATGCTGCTTCGACCGTGCACCCCCCTCACCCCCGCTTTTCGCGCGCGGTGGTCAGCGAGAGAACAACACACACAAGACAACGGGCAGCATTGCTGGCCACGACGAGAGAAGGTGCGATGATGATCGTGCGCGGTAAAAAATGAAGAAGAGCAAGAGAGGCAAAGATGACGAAGAGCAGCGGAGATGGAGAAGGAGGGGGGGGGTCTAGTAACACGCGGTGCCCCGCTGAGAAGCCGACAGGCTTCCCAAGTGGAAAGAAGCCTTCCTCCGTGCCGCAAAAGAGAGTGAGAAAATTGGGTGAGGGAGGATGAAGAAGAAGACAGGCTACAACAACAACAACGATCCGGTGTGAGCCGTAACGAATTACGCGCCGCCAGGGGTCAGCGGAGGCGCCAAGTCTGGGACGGACCCCACGAAGGAATAGCGAGCGAGACGCCACCTACTGGCTGCGAGAGGAACTAGAAATAGGCGGGTTGATGGGTCCGGGAGGGGGGGGGGGGGCAGCAGCGAAGGTGTACTGCTTGAAAGAGAAGATGATTCCCCCCCCCCCTTTCCACCATTCGTTCATCCGAAATTCGTGCGCTAATGCTAATGGTTCCGGAGCTGCTGCGGCCCATTCTTTTCGTGCCTGGAGCGCGCGCCCTGTCTTTTTGTGAGCGCGAGTTTCGTGTTTCGATTCCATTAGTGCCGCACGCACGAGTGCCGCGTTCGAGGTGGTGGTTGGACGACAGCGGAGAGAGAGAGAGAGAGAGTCGAAGAAGTGACTTCGTTCGGGACGAACGAAAGAACCGGGTGACTAGCGCGCGCGCTCCTCCAATGGCTCGAGCTCTCAATCTGAAGAGAGCTCCAAAATAAAACACGCAAAAAGAGGGAATGATGGTCTCTTTTCACGGAGAAACAGAGCCGTTCGCGACAGCGACGTCTCTCTTTGTTCGCCGCGTAGCACAGTGCTCGCAGTATAAATACTACGTGTGAAGTCTGAAATCCCATTAGTATTACTTCCTGTCCCGCACTGTCGTGGCCGGGCGGGAAAAAGAAGAGGCAAAAGAAAGGAGCGGTGAAATCACGTTCTCCCGAAGGGCGATAATCCAATTCGCTTCCCGCAAGGAAAATAAAAAAGGGAAGAAAAAAGGAAAGACAGTAAGAGGGAAGGCCAGGCTCATGCATCGATTCAACGGGCAGTAGCGCGACAGTATATAGATGGTGGGAAAGCTGGAGTACAGAACCCGCCGAACACACAAGATACAACGACGTAACTGATTACGTGATCACAATATGGGATAAGATCGTACCGATGCGGGCGCAGAAGGGATAACAGCCGCCAGGATCAGTCCGAAAAAGAGAGAAGGAACACGAGTCCTCTGTCAGTGCTGCGTTTGTTTCGAACACAGTCCACCGAAAAGCTAGAGTGTGCTGGCTACGATGCTGCTAAGGCCGGCTTTTTATTCTTTCCTCTAGTACATCGCCCGCATCCGCGGTGACCAAGATTGCCGTCTCAGAAAGGCATTCCGTCCGTTCGTCTCCGATGCAACAACCCCTCTGTTTCTTGGCCGAAGCGCGCGTTGCGGCGTCATGCATACATACGAGGGCCACCACCAATTCGCCTCCCGAGAAGCCGGTAGGTACCGAAGCGCGGCTTCTCTCGAGGCGCGGTATCGCATCGCAAGAATGCCCGGTGCCCGAAAGCCGCCGCAATGAAAAGAATGCCTGCCCTTTCTCTGCAGAGATTGGGGGGGGGGGGGGGGGGGACCAAATGCCACCGCAACAAACTACTCAGCCGCAGAATTCTGAAGGCACGCGCCTTCTCAAACCATCGTATATATACAGAAATGCAGCACACACAGAAAGATGGCGGACAAAAGTCTGCCTACCGGACGCATCGCGCACATTCCTAAGCCTCGCGGGAAGTCCGTGAGCACCGCAATAAGAAAGCTCGCCGACGTCGTCGGTGCAGCAAATAAGAAGCGTAATATTAAAAAAGACAAAAAAAGAGAGATAAAGCTATTCGCCGACCGACAAAGAGCTCGTCCGCAACGGAATGGCGCACGTCATGAAAAGGACGACCATGATGCAGCAGTGCGAGACGCATACGGAAAGAGATCCCCGACAGTTAAAAAAGCCGTTGTTCCGGAACAAACAAAATTTTTTCATACGAAGAAGGTGCCCAGTATATATGTACATAAATATATATCCAGCTCTTGCACAGCCTTTGAATAACCTTCTTCCAAGGACCACAGGGACCCACGAGGGAACAAAATGGAGGCAAAAGCAGACGACAAAGCCTTTGCCGAAAGCGAATGCAAAAGCCTCAAGCCAAGCCAAGTGCAGCTTGCAGCCGACGACACCGACAAAGAAAGGGCGGCCATACACTGTAGCGGCCATATTCCGTCCGTTTTAGTAGTACGCGCGAGCGGATATGCCCCGTGGGCAAACAGGAGGGATAAATAAAGATCGCCCGAGCATGCCGCCATAAAAACGCGCCGCCATTGTGGGAGCAGCCTGCAGCAAATGCGCACTCCGCCAAGCACTACAGCTTCTTTTCAACAGGCGGTAAAGGAGCAGCGGCTCGGCTCTGTGAGCATGGAGCCGCAAGGGAGAAGAGAAATAAATGAACACGAAGACAAAAGGTTTACTCTGCCGTAAAAAAGAAAATGCGGTGTACTGCGACGACGGCACGTCTTCCGAGAGCACCGTCGTACTTTTACAAAGCCCGTTTCCGGAACAGCACACGCTCAGGAGACAATGTTTTTTCCCGGGCAGTTGGCGGCGCAGCTTCGGTAAGACAAAACGCAAGTTTACGACGTGGGAAAAGAATGAGAAAAGCCTCTTTCCAAAGACGCTTCTTGAGCTGACCACCGCCCGACAGTACAGGAGGCGGTCACAGAACACCAACCCCCGGAAACCTATCTTTTTTCCGGTGTATGCTGCCGCCATATTGTCAGCTATGATTGGCTCATGCGAAGGCCCGCCGCGCAAAGGCCCGAAAAGTGGCGGAACTTGGCAATTCAAAAACAGTGGCAACTGGTCCAATCCGCTGTGTGTCCATACCCCAATTTCAGAAAAGGTGATCGAACCCAGAGAACCATGGGAATTTGCCGTGCTGTGACACTTTAACGACACTAGTGACAGTAGTACTACTTATCGAGAATTGTGAAATTTCCACTCTAATCTGTCGACGGTGACATCGCGATTAAGATCGGACTTAATCACTGGATCCAGTCCTTGCTAGTAGGCAGTGCTTGGTTTTCCTCACGCTTTCTTCCGCTGCAAGACTGACTCTTGAGTGCTGGACACTCGTACGAAAAGAAAAAAATAAATAGTATGTGTTAACTCTCTTTTGGGTACCACGACTCTCCAGAGAGAGTTCATGTGTCTCTTTAAAGAGTGTCATACACGTGGCAAGTCAATACTCCCCCAAGAGTCAAAGAACACTTTTTTTTCTTTCTTAGAGTGATAAAAAAAAGAAAATAAGAAAACCATACGCCCAAATTAAACGCACCAACTACGTCGCCACCAACAATACGGGGAAAAAAAAAGAGAAAAACCGCGACGACAAGAGAAGAGGAAAAAGACTTTCGTTGCGGCGGCGTTCTCTGTGTGGTCGCGCCGCGCTGCTTGAACAAGAGGAGGTGGAGGATCGACGCAGACCGTAGCTAAGCCGTAGCCAGCCAACCGCGCCCGGCTTATCTTAATGGGGGGTGGCTGGGGGGCGGTCTCCGCTTTAAGACGCGCCGCCACCGCCGCCGGACAAGCCCCGACAAGCATCACATGGCTCCTCGTCGCAGCAGCAGCAGCAGACCACCGTCGTCAGCAGCCGCCTTTACTACTTCTGTTACTCTCGCGGCGGCAGCACCACTTTTGAAAGTGCACTACAGATACTACCCCCCTCCCCGCCCCCCTTAAGCCATTTTCCTACCCCCCAAGCCCTCTATCTTCAAACGACATTCTCAACCCCCCCCCCTCCCCACCGCCACAACAGACGTTATCCCACTCGACTTCCTTTTTGACTCCTCGAGAGGGGACTGCTGTCGTCTCGCCATCCAGCGTGGCGGCGCCGGCATTTCACAAATACACCCCCCCCCCTCCCACCCGCCCCCTTGCATTCAAGTAAGCAGTTTGTCGGAGACGGGCGACGCACAAGTCCGGATGCGGAGATGCTAAACGCCAGATTCATAACCGTCCGCATGCGAAGCGAATGAGTGTCGTTCGCGGACTCAAAGGGGTCATACCTTAACCCTCTCTTTTCTTGTACCGGGAGCAGAGGGGAATCTACATTTATGCATGCGACACAGGGCGCCCTTTTCTATGTCGAAAGTGCAGAGAGAAGAGGAGGTCGGTCACAAAGAGGTCGAGAGAGGTGCTTTTCAGCACAGAGATCCATCCTTCTTCGTCCAGCTTTTACTTTTTACGGGGAGGCCCACCGGTCTCAACCGACCATCATATCAATACGGCGTTTCTTTCACACGCCGCTTTGACCTACACCGTGAATCCGAAAGGTCCGTTTTGGTGCAGCCGAGAGCAGTGGGGAAAGGAGAGCGAGTCCGGGTCACCGAGCACCCGGAATGACCCCCGCTATTTAACAGCTCCCTCCGCAACCACACCTCGTATACAACCAAACACGCACACCCCCCCTTCCCCTGTTGTCCGTCATTCCTAGCTATTCAATACCGACCACTGATGGCTCCGCCACTAGCAGTTCGTCGTCGTAACTCATTTCACACGCAGGCAAGGCACAAGCCGCATTGAAATCCGGCGATTGGCTGACGACGCTGACGTGTACGGCGCAAAGAAAAAAAAAACAAGGTTGATCCCTACTTCATAGGAGTCAGTATAACACGAAAGTAAAACGTATACAGAAGTAGTCGCGGACCGAGAGGTCGTGGGTTCGACTCCAGCTGCCGGAACTTTTTTCTTAAGTGTTTCTTTGCCATCTGGTCGTGTGAATTTTTTAGACGTCATTTCCGTGACGGAAATACGTCACTGAAGTCTTGGTGGACCCCGGAATAAAACACTTTCGTGTTAAAAAAGAAACCACAAAACCATGAACTTACTCAGCGCCAGACGTAGGCCGGCGCGAGTTACCAAAACGTCGAACCATCTTACAAAGGCGAAAGCCACCTTTTTTTTTTTCTCAGTCGAATGTATTGATCCCCTACCCCATCCTAGAACGCTTTCTGCACCTAACGTGGTTTTGCTCCGGGATCGGCCTACCTTCGACCAAAGCGACAATGTCGTGTGATGACGTCAAAAGTTCTTGCGCGATCTGTGATGTCATAATGACGTCAGTGTTACATACATCACCATGACGCCATCTATCATCGCGCGACTTTTTTTTTTTTGCATTGTTCGTGTTGACGCCGACACCACCAACGGCCCTACAAGTAGACGAGAAATACAAGCAAGACACGGAGGCGGAGCGCATACATGAACGAAGACAGCTTTCCCGCTGTCTTCGTTCTAAACATCAGCTAGCACAACAGCAAATTTTCCTAAACACGAGTTGAACCGTTAATTCTACAGCTCCGACTAGACACGAAAAGACTTTATTCATTTTACCTGACGCCTCCGGCAACTTGAAAAAAAAAAAAGTGAAAGTAAAACGTTTCGGTCAGTTTGCTATCACACATATCGCGATAAAAAAAAAAAGGTGGGGACAGAAAGTACAGAAAGAAGCAGAATGCGGGTTAAGCCTAAACTAGCAACACCAGAAGGACATGTTCCCGTTTGACTCCCTCTTTGCCGCCTCTTCTGCCACGCAGTGCATTCCTTCTAACTTTGAACCGCACTACACATCCGGGGCTCTGCCAGAAACCGCAAGCACAAAAAAACGCCACACATCGCCCAACGACTACACAGCGACGAAGACCACCCAACGAGCGAGGACGTGGCCACAGGTTGCATTCGCCCCCACACCCTCCCCATCGCTTTCCCTTTGTCTACGGAGAAGGTGAAACCAACGCGTGCACAGCGCGCGCTCGTGGTCTCCCGTTTCGCTTTCAAAAAATGCGAGCCGCCGCCGCCGCCGTCAGTTGCAGCCGGCCACCGGCGCGACAGTTCGCTCGAGTCCCCGTCTCCTCCCGACTCACCCCCCCCCCCTCCCTCCATCCTGCATATCAATTCACGCGACGCCTGTGTAACCCACCACCGTGTCCCGTCACAATGCAAGTCCATGTGCACAATGAGTGTCCTCGTGAACAAGGTTTAATACTATACTACAACGCGCCGCAGCGGGGGTACATGTTCGGCGCAACAATAGGCGGAAAACGAGACCGCCGCGTGCGAGTGCCTGTAATAATAGTGAGCAGGAGCAACGCCAGCTCAACGTCGCGATCGCGCGCGAAAGCAGAGCCGGTGTTCTTCAAGAACACCTTGACGTAACACTACTACAACAGGCGGGGGGGGGGGGGAACTGCAACAAAGTGTTGCGTGTGCGTATTATGTTTAAAGCCCGGGTAAGTAGATTGCATCGATTGCGGTAAACTCGGAAGGCTTCGGGTACACTGATCCTCCCGCAGCAGACGACAGGTGCCCCTAGCGGCGTGCCGCGCAACTAGGCCAATATGACGTCAGTCCGAACTAGGACCGCACGCGGAACACTTCGCAAGTTGCTATATCATGTGAAAGGGAAAAGAAAGATAGCCTACACAAACGAAATGGGTTAATAAAATATTAGACGTTTCGGTTCAGGCGTGACTCTCTGCGGTATTTAACGAACAAACAAAAAAGCTAGACGTCACCGACAGATGCGCCGCGTCTCCTGAAGCTTACGGAAAACGGCGCTACAAGGCGAGACAGTGTAGAAAGGATTACAAAGACATTGCGCTGTTTCCGCGTCACCATTGCTATGTTGTTACGTCTGACGCATTGTTAATAATATCTGGGGTTTACGTGCCAAAGCCCCGATATGGTTATGAAGCACGCCGTAGAGGAGGGGCTCGGATACTTCGACCATCTGGTTTGCTTTAACGTGCACCTACATCACAGAGTAGACGGGCCTCTGGCATCTAGCCTCCACCAAAATTGTTCTTCCTGATATAACTAACCAAATAACTCGCTAGAAAACTAATGAAAGCTAGCGAAGTTTTGCCCGGAGAACACAACCTGTGTTGCGTGACGTCATATATATTCGGAACGAGTGCTTTCATTACAGTGACGGTTGTAAACCTTCCAAATGCAAACGCTCGCTTCGACATACCCCGACCGACATACCGACATACCCCGACCCCGAACGTGAAAGCCAGCAAATCCTGACATTTTATTTTGACATTAAAGACTATTTTCGACACTATCGTGACGTCAGACTATAGTATGCGTACCAGTATGCCTAGTTGTGATGACGTCAGGTACCAAAACACTTAAAATGGCCGCTTGTGAGTCAGCCGCGGAGCGGAGCTGCGGTGGAAACGTCACGATATCTTGGCACGTGAAGTTCATACCGTGTTGTGACGTCAGGGTGCAGTAACAACCGAAGCTAGCTTTTACAAACACACTGTAATTACTTCTTCACGGTGCACTCCTGCTTACCAGTACATCTAGGCTCTTGAGGGTTTGGCATTTCATTTGACGCAAAAACTGAAAATTTTCGCAGCCAGTCAGTACCCCTTTAATGAAATTACGGAACTGTCATTTAACAATCCAGTTTAACTTGGCGGTCTAAGTCTCTGTCTTCAAAACTACAAGCACAACGGTCATACTATTCTTTGTCGTAGCCCTCAAAGCTGTCCTTAGGCTAATCTCACGGTCCTTGTCCTCTTTCTTCCACGGCTTGAAGCGCGCCCGATTCGCGAGACCAACCCATGTCGCGCGCGCTACACCTCACAGCGTCAGCATTCTTTTTTTTCCCGGAATTCCTTCCAGAGTTTCCAAAAGCGGCCCGACAAGGGCCCGCTCCACTAAACCTGCAGACCTGCGGTGCGTACGGCGTAGAGGCAAGGCGAAGGAGGCTATTCTGCGGACACATTAGCCGCTATTCAAGGCGCGGCTCAGGCGAGTGGGTTTTTTCTCTGGCTTTTACGTTTTTTTTTTTTTTTTTACTGTCACCAGTGCTCATAAACCATTGCTCTGTTAGAGAAGGTACTCAGAATTCCCAAAATACTTCACAGCTGTTACCAAGGGCGGGCCTTTTGGTGTATATCGTTATTATATTCGGTTACAACGTAAGCAAAAAAATGTTAGCTCCGTCCGCAGCAATCGCTGTCGCTATCACGAAGAATTTGCATAAATGCTCCATCCAATAGTGCTTACTCACTTTCATGATGTCACGCACTTTTGTGCATAGGCGTGCGCACGTGGAGGGGGGGGCTGCCCCCCCCGTATCCCTTAAGAAGAGAGGGGGGAAGAGATGAACCCCCCCCCCCCCCCCCCCCCCGATTGGGAACCCTGTGCACGCCTATGCTTATGTCTCTGCTTTTAGGTCGGAAACTTGAACGTCCTGGTAAATTTCGTCAAAGATTCTGAACATCGCTGCACAGCGAAACTTATAACTTGCACGTGACGTCACAGACAGGTTCTCTGCGCTTGCTCACAAACATGGCGGCCACCGTGACTTTTTTTTTTATCTCATTAGAGTAATTTCAGCGGAGGACACCGAGTCGTTCCGTCCCGGCACGTTCTTTTGCGCTCTCCCCGCTTTCTTCTGTTCGCCAGCTGCACCAAGGGGGAAGACAAATTAAAGATTGGAGGGGGCACCGGAACTAATCTGATGTCACCGTTTCCTGCTCCGCGGTTCGCGCAAGAGTTCAACCTGCGTCTCAAGCAGTTGGTTCGCAAAGATGGCGGCCACGGTGACGTCAATGCAAGCTATGTTTTTAACTTCCAATATGCGTAGTACTTACATTAGCCGAGAAAAAGTACTTACGATTACCACAAAATACCGAATCACTGAATGATATCGCAATGGTGATGCGGTCATTCCCTTTCAAGCAGGCGGTCGTAGCCAAGCCGTTATTAAAACTCTTTTTAAAAATGAATACTAGAAAAAAAAAACAATTTCCCCAAAAGAAGAAAAAAAAAAGGGGACGGGAAATTCGGCGGAGACGGGTCACCCACGCTATTTAGGATTTGCGTCCTCAGCCCTCGATCTTACTACAGGCCTTGCACGTCATAATTAAACCCCGCAATGACTTTGACCTATTCTACTTAATTAGCGTCGGCTGTGGCGCAACCGTTCACATTCGCATTCCTTCCATTGTTCTTCGTTACCGACGACTAATTAAGATGTTACTGGTCACCGCAGCAATTAACGGCCGCGACCTGTGTATAGCTAAAACGCAACGCGCAAGACGTGCGCACTGCCAATTAGGCCGCTCGCGCAAACGTGTATACCCCGGTACTTCGCAGACTACAATACGAACCCCATGGACAAAACTTCTAAATACATCTCACAGATTCCCACGCATTCCTTGCATTGTTGTTCGTTGCCGACAACTAATTAGGACGTAAGAAGTCACTTGCAACAATTAACAGCCGCGACCTCTATGTAGTTATAAGTTTATAACTCGTGTAACGCAAGGCGGCACTGACAATCAGGCCGCTCTCGCAAACGTGTACCCCGCGGTACTTCGCATGCTACAATACGAACCCCACGCCAAAACTTTTTAAATGCGTCTCTCATAGACTCCTCCTCTGTAATGAAGAGAAGCTCGCACCACACGCAACGCCTTCCTTCCTGCCTTCCTCCCAGAACAATCTATTCGATGAGCAAATGAGAGAACACAAAAGGGGAGAGAGAGAGACAACCGAGAAACGGGCTATACTCAATGTCGCTACTAAACGGGCGTTACGGCCTCTTAATATCGCTCCCTTTCCCCTCACTTTACACGTCTCAAGTTCACGATCGCGCCGCGGAGCATCACGGCCGACGCCCCGGAGCCGAAAAAGAGAAAGAAAGAAAAAAGCCCGCAGAGCTGCGCGAGAAAAGGCGAGACTTCCTTGTCGGCCCATTAATTACACGCCGAGGGGGGGCAGCCCGCGCACCACCACCACAGGATCGTCGAGCCACGAAGCCCGGCCTTATATACGAGAGAGAGAAGGGACGCTATATTGCCAAGCACATACACTCTGCGGAAAGAACGGGAGGCGCTGCGTGCCGAGCACAGAAGGGGGGGGGGGGGGAGCGATGGGGGTTCCGCTTAATTACGACCTCCCGCACCTCCTCTGGCCGTCATTAGGAATTAACGACGACGCCCGGGCATGGCGCGCTAAATCCTACCACCCTTCTTCCCCTCCGTATCCCTCCTGCATGGCCACCGCCACCCGAGGGCATTTTTCGCGCCGCCTGCGTTATATTAGTACCTCTCTTATATCGCCCAGTGCGGCATACAGAGTTGCGTTGGACAAAGCGGTCTGTTTGTTTGATAGCGTGTGTGTGTCGGGAACGAGCCGGAGGGTTTTGAACACGCCTATCCAGGGACGATGGTAAATGCGTTCTTGGTCTATGTCGGTGCCAATTCAGTTTTTTGGTAAGCTCCTGCTCTTCAATAAACGTCGAAAGCTCAGTTTTGCTATAAGCAGATGCTCAGGGTCTGGTAAAACACACACACGCACACAAAGACTAAAATACCGGCGTGTACGTCATTAGGTGGCGTATACGATGACGTGTCGCGAACAACAGAGCGTAGGCTCGGGCGTGTTGGTAAACCATTTTTCTATTTTAGCGCACTTGTTAAAGAAAAAAGAGGAAAGAAGAACGACACAACGTAACAGCGCTGTTTCCGTGTCGCTCGTCTGTCCTTTGCTTCGTTAACCAGTGCGCTAAAATAGTAACAACAGCCAATAGCGTTCGCTTCACATGGCGCGACGTCAAGGAGGAAGCGAGGTTCACTCAAACATCGGTGTCTGGGAAGATAGCTATCTTCATCATAAAACAGCGCAAACACACACAAATACAAAAGAAGTAGGAAGAAACGACGACATCTACCGACTTCTTTTGCATTTGTGTGTGCGCGCTGTTTTATGATGAAGTTCGACCAGCTCTAGCTATCCTCCGCATTTCCAAACGATCCTCGACTCGAAGCACATCCTTTACTCTACGACGAAGATGATTTTCATTAGCATCCGTTTTGAAACCGGGGTATGGCTACCACGTGTCCAACGTCGATAACACTAACACGGATATAACGTATTATCGGTTAGAACGAAGTTAAAAGGAGAATAGCCCCCCCCTCCCCTTAATACCTCGATATCGCAGTGCGTTCTGGTCGTAGGGGCCTCATTGGGAGGGGGGTCACGAGAGCGGGTGGGAGGGGGGGCGCTGTGGTAAATGTTCCCCCTCCCCAACCCTCCAATGGAGAATCCTGCGCACGCATATGAAAAGGAGCATGCACGCGTGCGGTGCAGACGCCGCTGCCTCGTCGAGCGGCAATGCACGACAAAAACAAGAACAGCAAAAACTGCATTGCTTTCCGACAGACACCGAACCGACGACGCCAGCTTCAGATCCGAACCCCTACCCTACTCGCTCTTCGTCCTCTTCTTTGAGACTTCGCCGTGAAGCAAGAGGGGAAGAAGAGAAAGACTGCGAGGAAGGGCACGCGAGAGAGATGGGAGGGCCTCCGCGTTCCGCCACCGCCTCTGCGACGGCAATCACGCGCGACTAATGCGCGCTCCGCAGCGAGCCAGCAGCCAGTCGGCGAGGAAGCAACGGCCCCAAACGAAACGACGCGCCGGCAACCAAGCCGCGGCGCGAAAAAAGGGATGGGGGGGCCATGTTGGTTGAGAGAGCCGACCAATTTTCGTGCACGAGCGTAGCGGTCGGCCGCTGCGCTAAAGGCGTCCGGAGAGGCAGGCAGTGAAGGGTTTACAACAAAAGGACCGGCTCCGACCGAAACGCCGACAGTGCGAAAGAGAGGTGAAGCTGCACGCAAACACAAAACGCGCGCACTCGTAGAGGAGGAACGCACAATACAAATGGAAGAGGGGGTGTCCGTAACCTGGCGTACCGGTGTTGGCGGTGTGCACAAAGACGAGTTGCACCGCACGTCGTTTTTTGCTGGAAAGGAGAAAAAAAAGAAAAAGAGTGGAATGGAGAACGGACACCGGTAATTGCGAATCCAAGATTTAAGGGTCGTGTGGAGAGATTCAGAAACAAACCACACGCGTAGACTAAATCACCCTCCCCTCCCAGTAGGGTTAAATATTAAATACCGTATTTACTCGAATGTAACAAGAGTTTTTTTTTTTTTTTTTTCCCCCAGATCTTTGCTACCTAAAGCCGACCCTCGCGTTGCAATCGAATACCGAAATTCAATTCTTTCTTCTTGGACGGAATGAAAAGTCGGTTACAATCGTTGTCGCGTTACAATCGAGTAAATACGGCACTGAATAGGGCGAATTCGACACAGGACAAAGAAAGAACACAGATGCACAGGACAAGCTTGGCTAATTCGACATAGGACAAAGAAAAAAATACAGAAGTGTAGGACAAGTCCTTTCTTTTCCCTGTGCCGAATTCGCCCTATCCAGCATTTAAGATTATGAACCAACTAGCCCAGAAACAAATTTCGTTATCCTATTAAGGTTTTCGCGGGGGATGTGAAATCCACTTTATTTTTTCTCTTCACGACGCCACGGCGAACGTGCCCTTCCCCTAGCGGAAAAGTCGCGAAGCGCCTCCTGATCTCGGAGGCTTCCGCTTTGGCGATATGCCGGTCCTTACCAAAACGGCACAGGGCAACTCAGGAAAATGAAAAAAAAAAAGGCGAATTTATTATCCTTCCTTCTTTATTGCGTCGAATGCGGGGGGAAGGGAAGCCGCCGAATGATGAACGAGCGAGATAGCTAGGCTTAAATAATACTCAGAGAAGCAGCCATAGTATATATCATGTTCGTGAGTAAGAATTTGCGCGAACAACGAACGCACCTGCCTGATGCCTTAGGAAACGGAACGAACGAGGCGCAGCATTTCTCGAGAGAGAAAGAATATAGACATGCGCGGGGCTCTACCCCCCGCGAAGCGCATCGGCCTCGACATCGAATCCCACATTCGTGCTTCGATCGTTGCGCATAATAGCCACTCACGCAACAGCGCCACCTGCCCACCGTTTAGGAATAACAGAGGCGCTATGATTTTTCCCCCCTCCTGGGCGTCCGATCAGCTGCCGTTTGAGCCGCCGGGGCATTCGTCAGAAACGCGTATACATTACTATACCCCCCGCACGTTTGGCGCCAGATAGTCCAGACATCTACTTGTGTTATTAATACTGTCAACCCTAATAAAGGGTCATAACAGAGAGGGCAGTATACAATCACATGCATCAAAATATGTACAACGTACGCAAAAATGCGTAATACTTGGCGCTTCACGATGAAATATATTACATAAATGATGTTCATCATTAATCATTCTCAGCCTGTTTTAGTCCACCGCAGGACGAAGGCCTATCCCAACGACGTCCAGTTCAAGTCGATTCCCCTTTATCCCTGCGAACTTCTTAATTTCGTCACTCCATCGAACTCACTGCCTACCTCGACTGCGTTTCCCATTCACTGACACCGACAAAAATCCACTGACAATTTTTTTTTAAATACGTACAACGAACATGAAGTCGCCCATATCGCTTGGAACCGCGAAAAATTATATTGAATTAACGTACAGTGCGGCTCGTTAAATGGACACTAAAGAAAAAAAAACACGGCGTTCTTCGCGTTACTAATTGACCCTTTCGTAATGCCAAAAGCACCGCTCTCGCCTCGAGAAGACGCTTGGTATAAGCGAGAAAACTCGCGAGAAGAAAATGCAGGGCGGCGACGCCACCTTCGTGCTTCCGCACACCAACTCGTCGTGACGTCACAGTTTTCGACACCGTATATACGGTGGCCCACATAATTCTTACTCACCCTGACTTCCCTTGCCACCTCCCTTTGCATGCACTGTACCACAGATACCTATGCTATACTTTACCCTCCCCCTTCTCACCCTCACATCACTCCTTCCCAACCTCACTTTCCATTACGGAATTACGGAAGAAAAAAATAACACCCTCAAATTCCTGACGTCACGCCGACATTCGTGAGAAGGAAATTCAGCGCGAAATTAAAAAACAACAACAATATTTTACACTCATTTTCTCTTCTGTTAACACACATATGTTGACAGAATTAACGCGGAAGGGTTTTTGAAAGAATAATTTTGTCAGCCTAAATTGATTCCCTGTTTCCGTTTTACACCTATCCACTAGTATTACAGGAAGTGTACCAGCTGATAAACCTTCCTCTTCACTGCCTTTTCAAAATTCATAACGAATACGACCTCACGAGGAACTAAAAAAAAAAAGCAATAACTAAGAAAGACATCTCAGCCCAGAATGTTTTTCATTTGATAAGTTGAATATCGACCACCAGCGACTACATGCGCACTACTGATGCTTGCAAGCCATATGCCACAGGCGCATATCCAACCCCACCCTCTCCCCCGGTTATCCCGCAGATAAGTGTGGATCATGCAAACCGCGAAAGGGTCGCGTTACACCGAACAGCACAGCGCACAAATCCTCTACTAAATGCACTTGGCTGAAAACACTGCGCATGTATCCGTGAATTAATGCATTTCTGTGAAAGCACTGCGTTAAGGAAAACAATATCGAGTAAAAAAAAATGGTGGCTGTGAAAGCTAATGCGATGGCGCAAAAAGAACCACGGTATTCGAAAGTTATAAATAACACAAGCAATAGAGCGGAGGATACTGCGGTACAAAGCACGGTTGAGCCCGGTTTAACAAACACCGATATAGCGAATTGTCGGTTATAGCGAACTAAGCACGAGCTTTGGTTGGTCACGCTTCATATCAGAGACATTTCTTGTTTCTATCACGAAACCGAAAGCGCGAGAGCCGCAGCGATATCGGCTATAACGAAGAAACATTTCGTTCACGCGAGGCTTCGGACTCTAAAGGTAGCATAAAAGCAGGCCTGCTTTGTTGCCGGCTTGTCAGACCACATTCCAATATATAGAGGTGGCAAACAACGTTTTCTGACGCATAATTCCGGATACGCACGCCCCCCCCCCCCCCTTTCCCCGTTTGCCGAGGTAACGTCAAAAGCTGAGAATGAATCAAGCAACAACCCTGCGGGCAACGTGCCCATAAAAAAGGAAAGAAAACCACGGAAAAAACGGGGCAAGACAACCGCAGCGAACGAGGCAAGGTCCGGACCATAAACTAGAGCTTCACTGGCACCGTCTGTTCGCTCACCACTAACACAGCACACACGTTGCTATAACCCCTAACAGAACGTGTGAAATGTGAATGATGAAACTATACGCAACAGGCAAAAGAATCCCCGACCAAAGGATGCACAGACAGACACAGAAGAGGTATACAATAAATAACCCCACCCCGGTCAAAAGCAGCAGAGGGCAAAGGAGACGGCAGCGGGCCCGCGGCCCGCCTGAAAACCGGCGACGAATTCGCCACACGGCCAAACACCGGCACCGCACAAAGATTGCGGTTGTGTTCCCCTTTCTCTTCTTCGGATGTGCCTCTCGTCTTCTTCTTCCCCGCCCGTCTTTCAAAAGGCATCATACCCCCCCCCCCCTTCCCAGGACGCGGCGGTCAAAGACGCGGAGGCGCTGAAGACATCAAAGAAGCCTGCCTTCTTGCGCTTCTGCTTCTTCGTTGAGACGGGGAAAAAAAAACAGAAAGTACGACGATAGCCCTAACGTAAAGGAAGAAGACAAAATAAAAAGAAGAAGACGCGCACTGCACGCCGCCTCGCTCAAAACTAAAAGCTTTTCGCTCTCTCCCTTTTGTTCCGTTCCGTCCAGCAAGCACGAAGCATTAGGGGGAGGGGGGGGGGGGGGCTGAGGAATGGATTCAGAAAGAAACGCAGCTCACGCCGCGCGCTCCTTGTCGGAGACCGCAGTATACCGCGAATGCCACGTTAAAATAGAGGGAGAGGAGGCGTCGTAAAGATGCAGAACCAGACCTCCACACCTTTACGTGGTTATTTTCATTTTTTGAACAGTTTCTTTTTTTTGTCTTTGCAAGAGCGGACAAGATGAGCCCCCAATCCCTCCGCCTTGACTCCGCGAATACCAGAAGGTGAGAAAGAGAGAGAGAGAGAGAGTGGAGCGGCGTTCCTCCCTAGCCTTCGGTCATCCTGACACACACAGACACACCACACAAGCAAGCTTCGAACCACTCCTCATCCGCAAAAAACACGTTTCCTCTTTCCGATATCGACAACTACGCAACCTACCTCCTTTCCCATTTAAGCCCCTCGGAATTCACCCTCTCCCAAGCCGTTCTTCTCTTTCGATCAAGAAGGAAGGGGGGAAAGGAGGTCCGAAAGTTCGAATCTGCAGCAAACGCAATCCAGCGTCCAGCTCCCCCATCTTCCCATCACACACACACACACACACACACACACACACACACACACACACACACACACACACACACACACACACACACACACACACACACCTTTGCAATGTACAAAGCAGCGCTACACCCTCACCCATTACGCTCTCACACCCATTGCCTCACCATCTCGAAGGTGTTCGGCGGAGGTCGAGCCCTCTGCGTCACACCCTCTCCACATATACCGGTCTTCACGCGATATGGGCGGTACAGAGCGTAGCCCCCCTCCACCTAATGGTACTGAGCGGGGATATGAAGGTAGGAACAGGGGGGGGGGGGGCTGTATTCAGGTCCGGCGCGGCCGCCGGACATGCCCTGCCGCCGCTGTCAGAATTATGAAGTAAGCGAAGCTATGCCGAGAAGAGGAGGGGGGGTTCGTGTACGGAGGTGCGAAATTCGGGCGAGGAGGAAAGGAGACCGGAAAGATGAAGAAAAAGAAGACTGCTGCGCACGAGAAACGAAGAAACGAAACACCGCTTGGTGAGATGTGGGGGAAGCAAGATGGCCCCTCGTCTTCTTCCTCTCGGTGCACCGCCCGGCTTCTTCAGAAAGCGAATCGAGAGAGGATATCATTTACGAGCAGCTACACAACTTCTCCCCACGGGAGGGCGTGTACAAGCGAGCCTCGTGTTTTGTAAGCGGCAGCGGAAGCCATAAAGAATTGAGAGGGGTAAGGAAAGACGAAGTTTCGGTTTGCAAAAAAGGCACGATAAAAAAAAAAAGCAATCAGCTTTTCTCTTGTCGAACAAGGCAAGGAGCAACAAAAACGGACACGGGAGTCTCGGAACAAATTCCTTTTCGCGCCCTTGCTGCCCACTTTTCTTTTGCTGCCCGGAACTGCGTGCGGAGATCGCTCCAGTGGCCGATGAAACCGAGCCCAGGGCCCGTGAGGAGACACTAGTTAATAATCCACAATTATATACAGCGCACCGGCAGACGAAACCGTGACAAACGCTTGTAGCGATGAGAAACGGTCGTTCAAGGAATGTGGCCGGGCCAATCGTGTGTACAATGTATGTACGCGCTCAATACGAGTTGCAACGCGGTGGTCATGGTACTGTAACACCGGCAAACGTGCAACTGGTTTTGCAAATACCAGCAGTCGAAACAATGTTTACCTCACTGATGGTTTCTTTGTCGGTGCCACATGCAGTGTCGGAGCCGCTTTGATCACGGGCAGCATGTTGCAACTCATATTGGGAGCGACTTTACAAGTACGTACAATGTATGTACAATGTATGTACGATGTACGTACAAGTACTCTTGTCGAAACGTCGGCTCTGGCGACATTCGTCGTATGGCCACTTTCATCACCAGTCCTCCATCCTCCCCTGAACGCGTGTTGTCAAGATACCTGCTCTGTTATGCTTGACTGATTACTGCGTACCCAGTAGCGGTGGTCTAGTGCTGATCCGAAGGTTGCAGGATCGAATACCGGCCGCGGCGGCGGCATTTCGGTGGACGCAAAATGCTTAAAGGCCACTGTGCTTAGATTTAGGTGCACATTAAAGAACCCCAGGTGGTCGAAATTTGCGGAGCCTCGTGCCTCGTAGTCATATCGTGGTTTTGCCACGTAAAACCCCGGCAATTATTAAATTATAAATGCAGGTGCAAATAAGGGAGACCGGATATTGCAAAGGGCGTTTCATTTGTGAGCACGCGATTTCGTAACATAAGCGGCGTTATAAGGGTTAACTTCAGTAATATTTGCTGGCAGGTTAGTTAGTGATGCATAACTCATAGGTGTAATAGCACAAACGTATGAATATCCAGGATAGAGAGCTGCCCTGTGTCAAAGAAGACCAAGGACAGAGTGCTGTCCTGTGTCAAAGAAGACACAGGATAGAGTGCTGTCCTGCGCATTCTTTGTGTCCTGTAACATTTGTGCTATTATACATATGAGCTATAAGGGTGGACTGAACTGAAACAAAATGAAACAACAACAAAAAAAGTTTAGCGCGCACTGGCGATCCGCGCCAGCCGGAGGATATGCATTCTCCTGTCGCGCCGTACTAGTCGTGAGCCGAGACCAGCTGCTAATAGTCGAAGCAAAGAAGAAGAAGAAGAAGAAAGAAAGAAAGAAATACGGAACAGCACAGGCTAAAAAAGATGAGAGGAGAAAAGGAGATTGTACAAAAGACGCGCGAAGCTCCTCCATTCGCGGTAAGCTCAGGTGGACCGGTGTGCTTTTTGTACGTCGTGCGGCGGCAGAGCTCTATTCAAAGGAAGACGGGCGATATGCGGCGGTGCGCCGCAGCCTCCTTGAATAGAACGCCATGGGATAGAGGACGCGCCACCGCGCCCCAAAGCTCTCCATCTCGCTCTCTCCTCACCCAACCCAATGCATGGCTAATACAGGAGAGATCTCTTGTCTGCGAGTGTGCGCGAACTCTGCGGGATCCACATGTTCATCAGGACGCTGTTGTCGTCGCCTCGGCATCGTGTGTGCATTGCAACATTGTTATACTAGGTTACAAGCTAAGAAAAAAAAATGGCAACTCCGCCCACAATCGCGGCGCGCCTGCCACCCTTCACCTGTGAAAAACAGTCGTGCTAGCTGATTTCCGCTCGAACCCCGGGTACTTTTTCTCGGCTAATGTAAGCATTACGCATATCAAGGGTTAAAGGTTTGTCGTTACTACCTAAAACATTTCGTTTGGCTGGGCAGCGATGTCAGAGTCCCTGACGAAATTTAGCAGGACGTTCAAGTTACTGATTTAAAACTAACAACACAAGCGTGGGTCTGTATGGGCAACTCAGCTATCTTAAGCACTCGTGGAGTGTTCGACGTCACGAAAATGAGTAAGCGCTATCGGATGGAGCGTTTATGCAAATTCTCTGTGGGAGGGATTTGTAGCTGTCGCGCAACGACATGGTGGTTTCTCTAAAACTCGAAACAACACAACCGTTTCTAGCAAAATAAATTACAGCAGAAGCCATATACAACGATGACCTTTATGGTCAATGCGTAGAGCGCTTTCGTTGATGAAGTTTCATAATGTATAATTATCTGCATCCAGATTCGACCGGGCGGCGACTCAATTACGCTCAGTCATCGTTGTGGAAACGCGCCAAGGGTCTCAACGTGCTGGATTGCACGAACGAAATTCTCGAGTAAGCAAATCCGCGTTGTGGAAAACGCGCGGAATGACACGGGGCACGATTCCCGGGGCACAGAACCGGTCACCGACTTCGTCGACTCCGCGAAGGACACGACAGACTCCCACGCGCAACTTCCAACTTCCCCAAAAGAGAACAGTAAAAAATTTTTAAAAATAATAAAAATTACACTTTTGAGTGAGACGGACTCGACATACTCGAACCGTGAAATGACATTTCCGCAGTTCAGCTCGCAATGGCAGTTTCACGACAACGTCATTCAGAAAGCGAACAAGGACGCTCGTTCACGAGGCGAGTGAGGGGGGATTCGAACCGGCGGCCTAGCTTATAGCTCGCGCGTACGCGGGCTGACTTTAAGAACTCCGCAAGACGCTCGCGTTTTCTCTTTTTTTTTTCTTCGAAGACGTCCCGTCGCGCACTACACCTACACAACGTGGCAGGTATACAAGAGGACACACAGAGCCTTCTCTTTGTTTTTTTCGCAGCGGCCGAGGAGGCTCCGTGCCACAGATAACGCCGCGGAGCAGCGGGCTCTCAACGGGAACTGGCTCGCGAGATAGCATCGACATGAAACCCACCATCCCTTGTGCCTCACCTTCAGCTTGTTGAACGAGCAGCGTTGTTGGAAAGGCCAACGTATAAAGTCTGAGAAAGAAGGGGAATGGCTTCAACACCGAGAAAGGAAGAAAGCCTACAGTACGCAAGCGCGGCGTACGCTACGAACGCGAGAGAAGAATCCGGAATGGAAAAAAGCCATCGCGAGGACGCAGCGTCGACGTGCTCTTTTATTTTTGTGGCGTGTGCGCGTGAAGGCTATAGTCTATGCGTGCACACACACACACACACACACACACACACACACACACACACACACACACACACACACACACACACACACACACACACACACACACACACACACACACACACACACACACAACTGCGTATAAATGAAAGAGCAGGCGGTGTACATATAGTGTGTGGAGAGCGAGCGAGCATTTGGAGTCCAACGACAGCAGGTCCCGAGCGCGACCAGCATCGAAATGAATGGCCCGCTTGTTTCAGGGCAGAAACCGCCGCAACCAGTGCGTCTCTCCTGTCAACGTTTCTTTTTTCTTTCTTTTTTTTTTTCTCAGCGAGGAGCAGAACGTCCCCTCTCTCGATTGAAGCGTGTACGCGACCGCGAAACAAGGAGGGGGCCTAGTCTTCGAGAGGGACAGACCGCAAATCGTCGCCCGTCTAGAGAAGTATATTGTACGTTTGTACGAGAGGACCGCGGCCTTGCTGAAGTCGCCGTTGCGGTCGCACGGCGTGGAGGCGAGTTTTTGAAGGGCAGCACCATGCTGCAGCTACCCGCCAGCACTTTAGCTCCCCGACTCCGCAGCAGTGTTCCCTCTGGAGGAACGTAAATACGTCGGCGGAGTGAGCAGCGGTTTCGTCGTGGCACTCGCACCCATTACATGAGTAGACGTTGTGGCGTTTCCTGTGGTCGAAGCTTCGAAGAAGGACGAAGCTTCGCTTTCAGGGACTCGAAAAGATCAAACTACACGGTCTTTGGGCGTGCGCTCAAGGGTGAACCCCCTGGTGCGCACGCCTGATCAGGGCTCTACCGTGGGTTCCCGCGGGTGGAGCCCTGATTCCAGGGCTTCCAGGGCCCCACTGACTCTAGCGGCTCGCTTGGCCTGGTCCAATGTTGCTTGCTGGCTTCCCAGGTCCCGCCGGGTGAGTTGCACCCACCTTCCACGACTGTTCGAATTCGTTGGCAACGAATCGTTGCATGTGAACTGTACCGTCACTGTTTAATGCGCACGGTTAATTAAGGTCATGCAGACTTTTGACGGCAATGGCAGCTGAGTACCCTTTTCCTCCAAGAACTGTTTACTTCGCACCTTTATACCCACGGAAAGCCGGGGACCAAAGGCAGGCCGTTGTAGAAGCACGTCATCGCTTCGCTTCTTTCGGACTCAACCAATAAGGAGTGTGGGGGGAAGGGAGGGGGGGGGGGGGGGGGCTGCGGTAAAAATACCCCTCCCAGAACCCTTGTACATGTCTACGCACACGAACTCGCTTGGACGCGCCGTGCTATCGCGCCCACCATATAGTTCGCGTGGCGGCAAACTGGACGAGGCGATCTAATCAGCAGGACCGTAAAGCCTGCCGAAACCGTTCCCCCCAACGAGTGCAAGCATCGCCACTTTCTTCTCGTAAAGCAACACTGCCCTTTACTTAGCGCGCAAAGGGAAAGCCGCAAATGACAATCGGTGCCCTGTGAACCGACCACGAAGAACGACACGCCGCTGCGCCCTTGTAAAAGGCGCACTTCCGGGGCTCCGACGTGTAAATAATGCTCTCCTTCGCGTCCCGTGGTCTGCGAGCAGCAACGTTCGCTTTATCACCCCAACGGACGCCGCCTCCTCCGACGCCAGTAAAGCACGCCCACGTCTCGAAAGGTCCGCGTGAACAAAACGTGCCGAAACGATCGAGGCCCGCCATATATACACGCCGTCTTTTTATCTTCCTTTTGCTTGCTATTCGGCGAATAGCGGCACACTTAAAGCGAGGTCCTCGGCTCCAACTGGTCCTCGTTATATAAGTTTACAGTCTTTTCTTTTGCATTCGAGTACCAAATCGCCGCATCGCAAGTCAGCAGCGGCAAATCTCAAACGTACCGCACGCGTACACTGGCTATATTTTTACAGAGGCCCACGGAATGCCACAAGACTTAAATTAAATGGACACTAAAACAGTTTAGACTGATATATCACTTGCAAGGTTCACTTGCTAGAATAAAAAAAAAAAAAGGTCCGAGTTTTATTTTTGAATTTCGCAACCGTATTGTCTTATATTTATATATTTATTTATATTATTATTATTATTATTATTATTATTATTATTATTATTATTATTATTATTATTATTATTATTTCAGAACTATAACTGCAAAGCAATGCAGTTATAGTTTATAGCTATTTTATTAGCACTCACCTGAACTTAGGTTTTCCTTTTATTATTTTCTTTATTTATTTTTTTTTTTTGCGTGCACAATGAGTGAACGAGCTAGCTGACGGTATGCTGGTTGGTTCTCTCGTTTGTCGAGAGCCGGTTGTTCCCAATCGGCGATTTCGCATTCCATTTTCGTCCTGCTATCCCCTGTATGTTCCCGTGGTAATAATAATAATGACATCCAGCCCACCATTACGAAGTTCAGTTCATACGGGAGCCCACGGCAGGATCGCAATGAATGGGAATTCCGATCTAAGCGCGCAGTCTCTCCACCACCGCGTAATGTTATTGATTCTCCCTCCCGGTTTCTCTCAATGACAACCTCTACGGTTGTGTTTCCGGCCAGGGAACACACGCACATACAATAAAACAAAGTGACGCAGCTGAGGTGTTCGACGAACTGCGGCAAACAACACCGCGCGATCGCTGCCAGGTCTTCTTCCCGGGACTACTATATACTGCGGGCTACTGATGCTCAGCCTTTCCCAAAAGCTATCCTCCCCGTACGCACAAAAACAACAAAACGCATTGTTGCCTTTGAAAGAAAGAAAATGCAATCGCAGTGCGCGCAACGAAGGGTCCGCCGGCTTCCGCTCAAACACGAATTCGCAGCGTTCCACAAGAAACCAACGATTTCGTGAGCGGTACGAGAGGAGGGGGCGTGGGGTGGGGTGGAATGCTGAAACGAACTATAATAAAAGAACAGTTCTGAACGAAGAGAAACAACAAATGGCTGGGGGAAAAAAAAGATGACCGAGGAATGAGACTGAGGGAGGAGGCACGGGAAAGACTTCATCATCCGCACACCATAGACAGACACACACGCGCGCAGAAAGGGAACCCCGTGTTGTCAAGGGACCCCGGGCAGCAGAGGGAATGGGGGGTATCAACGCCGACGCTGCTCCGAGCAGTCGCCGTTGGCACCCCTCCTCTCCCAAAATTACGGGGTGCCCGCCGCCCCGTCGCGCCGAGGAAGCCTTCCCCCAACACCGCCAAGACGAGCGCAGTTCCTCCAGGGTGGGATGAAGAAGAAGAAGCAAGCGAGAGAACGAAAATAAGACAGCTCCGACGCCGCCGCCGCCTCTGCCACGCGCACACAACGCGGTTATATATTTTTCCCAGCTGTGCGGGCCACACCGACCCCCAGCAGGAGAGGACGAAGACGAAGAAGAGGCATCCAGCACATCCACAGAGAGACGCACACAACGCAACCGACGCTGCACCCGGCTTTTTACTACTACCAAGCAGCGCGAACAGTCGGCGCCAGCGGCGGCGCGCGGGTCAGGCCGCCACCGCCTACACACACACGAAATGATGATCCCCTACGAAGCCGCCAAAAACGGGTGTGCACCATGTGATCGGGTGTAATCGCGTGCGTAGGCGACGTCAACTAGTACGAAGCAACAACAAAGCAACAACAAAATGCACTGGCCACCACCAACCCGCCATGGCATTCCTAATGCCGGCAGCCTGAGCAGGCAGGGAGCACATTTCCATGTAGGAACACAACACCGTTAAAATAAAATAAAATATGATGACAAAAAGACCTACTTAAAAAAAGACCCCCCTCCCTCGCTACCAGCCCTTTTCAGAATGAAGTACTGCTGATTATGATACCGATACCTGCTGGATAACTGTCCTGAAAGGTGCTCGTTGTGAGTGAGTTTGCAGCACTGCTTCACTCGTGTATGATGCATGAAAGTTACGATTCAAATGTAGAGAAATGTTTATGGCCATTTGGTGGTGATGTGTACTGTGTCCGAATAAGAATCCGGCCACACCTTGCGTGTTTGGAAATATCCGTAACACTGCATAAAATTGCTCAACACTGTACACAGAACAGTGCATGGAAGCAGCACGCAATGAGTAACTGCTTTTACCACAGCACTGGTGCACGACTTTTGATATTTAGTCAAGCTTCAACTTAGCGATAACTCTAGAAGAACATGGGACCGTTCGTCCATCAGGAGAAACAACGGGAAACGGGATCAACTTACCTCATCAAGCTGCTTGGCCGCATCAAAGTTGTCAGTGGTGAACGGCAGCTCGTCATAGATTCCCTGCACAAAAAGGGGACGCATGAGCAATGCTGTTTCTCAGGCTGTGTGTTGACAATGCTTTAATACCCGAGACTCCATAACAAACTATAGCATCTGTTATACGCATGCTATACGAGTAAAACAAGACTTGAGTTCACTATCACAAGTCATTTTCATTGTGCTCCGATGGGTGATCTACCAAAAATATCCCAGTGAAGTTGGTTGATGCATAAAAGACAGTCAAGGGCCACTATGAATCTCATGAACAGTCCTTAATGCTTATCACTGTGCTAGGAAGCCGATCAAAACATAGAACTTCACACGCTTCTCATTAATGGTGTGTGGACAGCGAAATGCAACAATTGCAAATCACCTATCCTTCAACTGATCTCCAGAGATATCCACCAAGCACCCCAGTATCCCATTGGTATAATCAGTCTGTATTGCATAGCCAACAGTGCAAGAGCCAGCAAGTTCCACAATAACGACAGCACAAGTTTCATTTGAACTGAAGTTCAATAAAAGTAAACAAAAAAATTTCTGTCAAATATCAGCATGTGACATATATATGCCTCTAAAAATTTTTCTTATGTAACATGGTTTAACTATATCATGGGACAGCTGCGCCAAAAGAGCACAACATTTAGCATGGCTCAGCTATGTGTATTTAAATGAAATGGTGCATTGGACATTAATCAAATGTGTTTTGTACTCTGGCAGAACTGAATGAGTTGCTAGACAGGTCTCCCTTTTACACATGAAAGCGGTAAACACACGCGGGGGAAGGAAAGGCCAATTTGATGTCATTTGAGGCCCTCGTGTGAAGTGCAAAGCAGCTGCAACCTAATCTTTACTGGGAACGTGTGGGCGGCTGTTCCCATTGTTCACAGGCGCCTTATCGCCCATCATGAGGTTTTAATGCTTGTTTTGTGCTTTTCATTAGTGAAACCAATACTGAACTCTATGCTGTATGCCTCATTGCAAAGAAAGATGTGCCGTTTGCCTTCAGTTGTAAAGGGCCCCAAAACCACCCAGAGGCATCTAACTGCATCTAACTAGGTTTTGCACTGCCTCCATGATCGGCCCACCTCTGACCATGTGACAATGTCATGTAGTGACATCATCATATGACGTCATGTTATGTGATGTCACGATGACATCACAAATGGGTGATTTTTGATGTCATGATGATGTCATAAGTGACGTCATCACACGATGATCTCTTACATCACTCGAGCTGATGCCGCCAACAGTCAATTTTCGCGTTTGATGAGGCTATCTAAGGCTTTCACCCTAATATGCAGAGATACCCAAGGTGTCAGAGAAAGAGTGAAATGGCTTGCTTTCATCTGGATTTGAATTATCACCGAGTTCACTGAAAGCACACATGTAACGGGGAATACAGTTTGAACCTATGGCCCGCTTCCCCGCTACGTGTGTGCTTCTAATGAACTTGGTGATAGTTGAAGTTCGGATGGCAAGCGTTAAGATTTCAAAGGTGCTTCGCTAGTCACTAAAGGCACACTTGTGACTAGTGTCAGGCACGTAGCCAGGATTTTTTTTCGGGGGGGGGGGGGGGGGGGGGGGCTCAAGGCCTAAATATTCGAAAGAAAGTCTTTTCATGGCAAAAAGAAAAAAAAGTTGCCCGGGAACATAAAAGGCTGGACGAATTTCGGGGGGGGCCCGGGCCCCCCGGCCCCCCCCCCCTTGCCTACGTGCCTGACTATAGTCGGGTACAACTTTAGAAAAAAGCGGCATTTGCACCTCAAAGGCGGATGCACACGCGCTTCCACCAATGGGCGCGCGCTCTAGACTGACGTCACGAGCCGGACGGCCGGTGCCTCCGCTCAAGGAGAAGAAGCGGGACTATTTCTTTGCCGCGGAGGCAATCGGCTGCCGCGCTTCGGTCATATGGGCGGGGCCTCTCCTTTTTTCTAAAGTTGTACCCGACTATAGTGTGGTGGAGGCAACCTTACTTACATTTGGAGAGAGCCCTACAGGGGCTACAAGTATGCTTAAAGTGCAAGGAATGCTTTTAAAGACAGGCAGAGATACAAGAAACAAGATGAACTGTGCTTTCCATGTCAATGTTTAGCCTCATGTTCCAAGCGCAGTCGGGATAACCCACCAACTAGCTGAAACGTTCACCTAACACTTCTATGCAGTAGTCATTAAGGTGCAGCTAACACATGCAGGAATGGTATCACCATGTTAAGCAAGCTCTGGCAAAGCAATTCACCTGTAAAGTTCCCTGCTGGTGCAAGGTACTGGCGTAAAGTATTCCACTCCAATTGCAGTGAACACGGTGCTTTGTTTTACAACAATCCTCGAGCTTTCACGATATCCCCTGCTCGTTTCATTGGCTTCACGAGAAGTTGGCGTTAGTCCTGCACTGCCTTCTTATTGAGCCAGTGAACTTTGATGCCTGTGACTACGATGGCTTTGAGCCATAAATCCTGAAAAGCTCAATCCAGACACCAAGGTCTATCTTGCGGGACTCGCGCTTATCAACGGCATGAGCAACAAATGAAAAGGTAGAAGTGTGAACAGTTGGGCTAGCTGGTGTGACATTTCTAGGATCAAGAGCATGGAACTGACAGGAAAGACGTAGAAAAGAGTGTCTTTCCTGTCACTCCTATGTCCCTTTCACTGGTGCAGTTTTCATCAACAAGTTCTTCGCTCTTGATCCTGGAAATGAAAAGGTCTTGGCTGTGAAAATAACTTCGAAGCCAGGACAGCAAGTTTCTGAGATATGAGCAGGTATGCTAACTCGTAACAGAGAGATTAGTATTTCGGCTGTGATGACATGGTGTCTGAACAGCAACACATATTGTTTACTATTTGTTACACAAGCAATCGTTTTACAGACTAGGGCAGGGTGCATGGACAAGCAATACCTCAGAAAAAGACGCGACCTTTATGCGTCTTTCTTGAGATAGGGAGCGCGTGATCATGGTCCGCCTCATCACCTGCCAGCCCCAAAATATTTCTCACTACTAGGCGCAGGTGGATCTTTGGGATAGCCAACGCTGTATCATCGCCAGCCTCTGACATTAGTTCGGTCTCCTTCCTCTCGGAGACGTGCCAGGCAGGTTCTAACACGATCGCGATGGGCAAACACGCTCTTTTTGTTCGCTCGAGGAGGCTGGAGAGGACGAGTCGATATCGGCCCGCTATCCTCGATAAAGAAGCCGGCAACGCCGACCGCAGGCAATCCCATCGACGCGCACTCGCTGCAAAGATTCTCTCCATTTAAAGATCCTCCTGTTGGCGATACAGCGTGACTTGCGAGGCTCTTTAAACGGCGACAGTGAGGATGCGAAAGCAAAAGTGCGTTCCACGAAGGCGGGAAGGAGAAAATAAACACGGAAATAAGACTGCAAGCAATAAGGAATTCGACATGAAACAAGTTACGATACGCCGGAGCAACCGTACGGCAAAACGGGAAAGGGCCGTGGAAACTTCGTTATAGAGGTAACTTCGATATATAGAAATCGCTCGACGCACCACCACCCAAACCACGAAAAAAAAACACGAAGTAAGCTGGGGCAGCGAGTCGCCACATTGGTAATTTTAGCAATACACACTTGTACTTCGTTTAGATGCTGCCCTGTATCGGAAAATGGGACACCGGGTTCACTGATCGGTTGGTTTCTCCGATGCATTAGAGAGTTCTCGGGATGAAATGAAATCGACGGTAAGCAGATGGCGATGGAAGGTTTATTCGGCAGGGATGGTGCTTTGGCCCGGGGATCGCAGAAAAGCTGCGATCCCCGTTATAATCGGGTCGTTCGGCAAAATGCTCGGAGATCCGATGTGCCCAGTAAGGTCATTTCCGAAAGTGAACGACGAGGCACGTAGCACTTGAAGCACACTACCAAAAAACATAACACGATCACGGGGTAGCTGGCACGTGCGTCGCAAGGAGCGCGAAAACGTGACTGTACACGTAGGAGCGGCTTTCCAATCAATAAGTGCTACGGCGGTGAAGATCGCAAAAAGAAAAAAAAAAAGGATGTCACCATAAAAAGAACAGCCAGGCAAGCGACGCCCAAAAAAAGAAAAGCAGGAAAAGTAAAATAGAAATATGAGAGGCTCGACGCAGCATCCGCACCGCAAACGGTAATCGACTCCATTCAGGAAATTGCCGGCGCCGCTTGTCAGGCGCCGAAATCCGTACAGCAGCCGTCGCGCCGGTAAACGAAAGCAGCGCACAGTGATCGTTCACACCGTCGCGTTTTACCCGACAAGATACCCCGGTACAGCGTCCCCCAAAAGAACCGCCGTGCGTTTTGTGTACGGAAGTTGGCAGCTCGAGGCGTCCGAACGTTTTGCTCGTTAGTCGCTTCCCGAAACAAAAATCTTGGCACCGAACAACGACGACACAGCGCCTAGCGCCACGGATAGAGGGTCGCTCACCTGCATAGCCGTGACTCCTAGCTCCTCGTTGCTGATCTTGCGAAGGTGAGATCCGAGCGAACGCGCTTCCACTTGCAGGTATATGCTGTCCGCGATCGCATCTTGCCGATCCGAAGTCGCACTTTCGGCCGCCGCGGCGAGCGAAGACGCCGAAGACTCCTTGGCGAGCGACGCGAGAAACAAGTTACTCTTGAGAAACTCGTGCACACCGGAGCGGTTCGCGAACTTGCCAATGTTCCCAAACAGTTTTATGGAGGGCTTCGGGGCGTCGCCGCCAGCGGCACACCGCGCACCACAGTCGAAGCACAGGAGGACGAAGACGAGAGCGGAGATCCTCCGGAGGTCCCGAAATTCGGAAGAACCAGCCGCCATGTTCCTCCTTTTGCGGGGGTCAACAAACACACACACGCACCGCACTACCGCCGCCGCGCCCGGGCAAGCCCTCAGCTCGGACTTTTAAAAGCCGAGGAATCGACGACTTCGTCACGTCGTTGTCCGCTGTAGCCGATTCATGGTGTCAGGACCGACAAGGCCACCGCGGCGGCTCCACAAACGCGGCCTGACCACCACCACAACACAAGATCACACAAGCCGCCCGACTGCCGCATGTCCGACACCTTGCGACCGATGGCTGCCGATGGCGTCTGCCATTAATGGGCGCTGAAGGAAAAGGAGCAACGGGATTGGCCTGCAGTAAAACGTTACATTTATCAATTTTGACGCACGACCGATAGTGAACTAATTAAAAATATTTAAACTGTTTTATTTTACGCAATTAATATATTTTTTGTTCATAAAAAAGATTTCAAAATATTTATTTGCTGCGAAACTGTAATTTAATATGGCGGCGCCCAGGAGAGCAATAAACATGGAACAGAAAGCAGCTAGTTCGTGACTAGGTCGGCGATGAAACAAGGCCAGCATGATTTCCCTGGCTAATAAATATCTGTCGCGTATACATTACAACGTCGTTAGACATCTACCTCTGCCTGCCAGTGTATCTCTTTTGCACAGAGAGCGCTTGAGATCAACTCGCTCACTGGCGCGACGATGGTTGTGCACAAGCAACAGTGAGGAAAAGCACTTGTTAAGTTTCGTAACCTTTTAACTTCGCTCTCGGAAGTTTTGACGCATGATTAATGCTGTTTGCTTGCATCTGTATTTTCAGTCTCTCAATGCGAGGTGCGCTACGAATGGAAGGATCCAAAGTCCGATGACGAAGTGTGAGTAGTACGACGCGATTGCTTACGGTACTTTCTGTTCATACTTCATGGGTGCGGTACTTACAGTTCAGTATTGCACTCCGCAGGGTCAATATCACCTATGTCAAAAAAGATGGATCGAAAGTGGCGGTACGGGGCAAAGTTGGCGACAACCTGTTGTACTTAGCTCATCGCCATGGCATCGAGATGGAAGGTACGGACAGCGGTCGCGGGTCGTAATGAAGTTTACGTTCCACTATATACAGGGTCTGTCCGCAAAGTAATGAGAATGGGTCTGGTAAAAAGTTATTGATCTCATCGGTACATATGATTCTTCAAAATAGTCTCCTTGGGTGTCGATACGCCGCTTGCAACGCGATTCCCATGCTGCAAATGCTCCTTAAAAGCCAGCTCCTGTGATTTCTTTCAGATACTGCGACAGCTTGTTGGAAGACGGGAACACCGTCAAAACTATGACCTTTCAGGCTTCTCTTGAGCTTTGGGAACAGGAAGAAGTCTGCCGGGCTCGCATCAGGGCTGCATCAGCCCTGATGTGTTCCCATCTTCCAACGGGCTGTCACAGTATCTTGGAAAGAGGTCACGGCAGCTGACTTTTAGGGAGCATTCGCAGCGTGGGAATCGCGTTGCAGGCGGTGTATCGACGCCCAAGGAGTCTATCTTGAAGAATGTTAGTAATATAACCGACGAGGACTATCAATTACTTTTACTAGATCCTATCTCATTACTTTACGAACAGGCCCTGTAAATCGGCTCCATCGTCGCATTGTCTGCCTCCTGTGCAAGGACGCAGACAATAACGTTGTGACAGGATCTATTAACGCAAGCGTTATTTTTATCATCACAGGCGCTTGCGAAGCTTCTCTAGCGTGTACGACTTGTCACGTGTACGTGAGGGAGGACTACTACGACAAGCTGCCAGAACCCGATGAAAAGTAACACACCGATAATTCTTTCTTTTCTTACTGCTTGTAACTTATCGCAATCTCAAAGCGCGAAATACATTAATCTTATCTCTTTCGTCTTTAGAGAGGACGACCTCTTGGACCTGGCGCCATTCCTCAAAGAGAACTCCAGGCTTGGTAAGGAGGTATTGGAATTTCATGGATAGTTGCAATGACGTCACCGTAGGTGTCACGTTTGGTACTGGCACATTTGGTTATATTAAATCTGTGCTAGCACATAGGGGCCTAGCCAGAAATTTATTTAAGGGGATGGGGTACCCTATTTTTATGATGTACGTGTGTTTGTATGTGTACGCGTACATTCAAAATATAAAAATTTGGGGGAGGGGGTGGGTTTGAAACCCCCCCCCCTCTGGCTACGCCAAGGCTGGGGCACCTGGACGCGATGCAATCGAGACACGTGACCTTGTGACAGTGGCATCGTGCGGAGATAAAAACAAATAAAAGCGATGATCTGCTGGGAAACGACCACAATGAAGTGTTGACGCCACCATGGCCACCATGTTTGGGTATTAGCATAGCTAGAAGCCGCTTCCGTAACAGCACGTAGGCATTTTATTAAGCATCTGAGCTTATATTGAAGTTGGAAGAGAAAATATGAAAATTTGTGTATGCCTTATGTTAGTAACAGTTCTCAAAGGACTTAATGGCATTATAGTTAAAAAAAAAAGCTAATCCACAAGTGTATTAATTTATGGAATACCGTAGACAATGTGGTGCTCTGTAGACCCTTTTCATAATCCACAAGTGTGCTTCCCTGTGCTGCATATTCACGCAACTAATGGTGGCACCTGCCGGGCTTCAAGTAGAGAGGTCCTCCTAGGTGCCTTAGCTGGGGCTTGTCCATTACACGTGTTTATGTCAGGAGAGCCGAGTCTACATTTTCTACAGAAGTGACAAGTGACCATTAGTTGGGCTAACTGCACCGCAGGAAAGCTAGCTTTACAATTATGAAGAGCGTTGCATTTCGGTGCGAATCACAAACACGAGCAGTACTACAAAAATAAATGTGTTAATTAAAAGCAAAGGTAAAACAATTGTCATTGAAAAGCATTATACAATATTGCTACAATCAACATGTCCATAAACTGTTAAAGGTTGATTTGCTAAATTTTTAGACGCCAGAGGTAAACACGACATCGTCGATAAACACACAGTATGTCTGAAGAATTTTAATTAGAAAATATACACCATTATCGTGCTGGCACACCACGCTTCCATTTTCTGCCTAGAGCTCAACAATGCAGTCGAGTTGTTCGACATGCACCTCATATTGTATGTGAAATCTTGTGCTACCCTACCACACACACATGCTTATTATATGTATGTATATTCAAGAATATCAATTCTTGAAATGTGAACGTTTCGTATGCTTGCTGTATTTCACAGCATTCATTTCATTTCTACTTAGAAGACAATGCATAATCGATTCACAAATGTGTGCAATTAAGAATTAACGAAGATGATATTGATGGTTAAGTGTAGGCATTTGCCAACACTTGCCATCATGTAGCCAGCATTTGTCAACAGTAAGCAAATACTACCAGCAATAATTAAGCCAGTGCCCATAGTACGCAAGTATACATGTTATCTCAAGGTCGTTCAAAAATCGTTGGGGTATGTGCCAACACATGCTGTCGCACATATAAGGAAACAATTGCAGATGTTGATTGTTTATTATTTACAGGATGCCAGATCGTGTTGACCAAGGACCTGGAAGGGATGGAGGTGACGTTGCCGCAGGCGACACGCAACTTCTACGTTGATGGCCACGTGCCACAGCCACACTAAGGCCCCACTCGCCAGCTTGTCTGTGTAGCATACTTGTATTATTGTACAGATTTTAGTAATTAAAAGCATGTGCAGTTCGCTTCTGTAATGGACGTCATCACTATAGGTACAAGCTGGCTGCAAACACAATGTCCCTCTTGATGAGCTTGACGGCTGAAAAACACACAACACAATTGCGTAAAGAGGTGGAAAACGTGGCACACATGCTAAGAAACACACCACGTTTGTTTACTTGTATAAGCGAGCGCAGTATTTCTTTTTTTTCCAATTTTCCAGCTCAGTAAATTACTTAACAATTAATTACTATAGTAATTAAGATTTTAGTCAAATAATAGTTCAGTTTTTTTTTTTCAACAAATGCACTCTCTATGGCCTGAAAAGATGGGTGAGAAAATTGTTCTAACTTTTCTTCAAGTTGACATGTTTTTCAGAAAACGGTCAAATAAAACCTCCATTGTCAAGAGACCCCCTTTCAGGCTTTTTTGAGTATTTGCACATTTATGCTAGAACATGGCTGGTCATGCTGGCCACCTGCGATATAAAAACCACAGGCTTTGCTAAAATAGAACAGTTACAATGCTAATTTTGTAACAAGCAAATCAGACATAGAAACCAAGGCATACTTTTCCATCTTTGCCATTTTTCCCTGATGCCATTCTAAACTTTGTCGACATTATCTTTCTCTCAACACATCTTGTTCAATTAGTCTAGTCCCATGCAATGCGTGAGCACTGCACTATCTCATCGATTACAATATACTACATAAAAGCAATCACAGTTTTATTGAACAAATTCAGAAATGACAGAATGAGTAAGCACTAGAGAGAGGATGTGACATCTATAAAACGCTGTTTTTTCATCCTGTTTTTCTCCACGCTGTTCAGTGACGTATGCCTCATCAACAAGCCCAGGTCTTTTACTTTTAGGCACAGCTATTCTATTAAATCAGTTATACTGAATGCCTTGGACATTGTCAAAAATTGCATTTGAAACGCTTCACCTTTCCTGTCTTGTATAAAAGGACAACATACAGAATCAAACTCGGATATATTGAATCTGAAGGGGATCACAAGAAAGTTCTATGTATAGGTAATTCGATATATATAAAATATTTCATACATCGAAATTATTCAAAGGGGATTGTACAACTCTTCTATATACACAATAATTCGTTAAATGTGGGTTCGATATATGCGGGTTCAATTGCCTTTCAAGGGAGTGCTGCCGTGGCAATGTCTATGACCTAAGGAGAAGAATAGGTCGACATCGTTTCCTCTACGGCATGATCATACCAGGATATTGCTAAAGACAGATCAACCACCCTGGCTCAAAAATATTGAAGTTAAAAAAAAATTTTAATCGACTACGCGTTGAAAGCATGACACTTACCTTCTGAAAACTTGTTTTCCAGTTCCGTGTTCCCTATGCACTTTGCAGCCTGAATTATCTGCCGCAACAGTTCCTCCAGTCGTCGCATGCACCTGATTATGCTTCCTGAAAGAGATCGTGAGAAATTTCAACAAGTGATCAAAGTTTCATGGGAAATCATTGATTGGTTCCTAAAGATGAGATGACGCTAGCAGGGATCAAATCGGCTAACAGCACTCGTAGAAGAAGCCTGGACACACTACAATTCTCGTGACTTGTCTTTCTACAATTCTCGTGACTGGGGCAGCAAATCACTGCGGTGACGAAGACAAGTCCACTTGTTGATATCAGGGATGGGCAAATAGTAAATCTGTAGTTCAAAGTGAATAGTTATTTGTTCTAACAATTTCGAATCGAATAGTTGGAATAGCATATACCACATATATAAAGAAAAATAAGCATTTCTGTCATGACCCAACTTGCACAATACTTTTAAGAACTGGACTTAGGCATGTGCGAATGTCACTTTTTCGGTTCGAAGTGAAGTGGAAGCAACTTTGAAGAGCAGTAAAGGTGCAAGTTGCAAACGGTAAAATACGTTACGTTTTAGAATTTGCTATACTAACTGCATATAACAAGCTTTAAAACTTTAAAAAAATTATTAATTAAGGTGAAGGTAATATGCACATTTATTCTTGAAGTGTGGTTTCGCGACAGTGTGGATTTCCCCTGGATAACTGGTTTCACGGCATCGCACCTCAACGCTGCAGGAAACCACCTTTACAGGCAGGGTAACATGCGGTCAAATACATCTATTCATTCTTTCGAATACTTCGAAATTTCAAATAACTTAAATTCATGTCGAAGCGAACTCGAATACTGCAATATTCATTCGACTATTTGAAGTGCTTGCGTATTCGCCCACGCCATGTCGAAATGTCGGCTCGAGTAACATTTCCTGTTCAGCAATTTTTCATCACTTACGGTAGTTCTAAAGAAGGAATAAACAGCACAGATACGGTATGTAGCAAAGGAAACACACTAGGAAGGGTGCTGTTTATTCGCGGGAACCGTATCTGCGCTGTTTATTCCTTCTTTAAATCATGTACCAACTAGCCTGCCCTTCACCGCTTGTTCAGTACAGCAGTTCCATCCTAAACATGCGTGAGCAGAGTCGCTTACCTTCAAAGACATCCGTCATGCGGCAGACGTGTGCAAAGGTGGCTCCTTTGCTCCAGGCGTAGATGACGTCCATCAGGTGTGGCTTGAACGAGCTGACGTAAGTGTCCTCGTCTATGCACAGCTTGGCATCCTTGGTCACCCGTGCTATCCTCCGCGCTATGTCCTGAGTTCAAAACCAATGGCACCCCCCAAGTTTCGAAATGTGCGCACTGTTAAAACACGGATGCTCACACGAAAGAAGGGGAACTTAAGGGCTCATTTTTTCTAGTTAGACCCAACCTTAATAAAAACCAACATACAATGACGCCAAGGAAGGTATAAGGGACTTTATTTGTATTCTTTTAACTATATTGTAGTAATTATGATAAAAATGCGAAGAAATTAAAGCAGATGAAAGGACAGCTTTTCTCAACATTTCTGAATATTCGACGTTTCCTTTGGCTAAAATTTTATTATTCGACGTACTTGAAACAAATTAATGGTAATTTAAAGCAAAACTTGCAATGCATGGCTCATAGCCAAGACAATGAATAGTTTCTGCAGTACTTTCAGATCAGCGAAAGATGGAAAGCACCAAAACTCAATCTAACCAGAAGGGCCGTCCTCTGCGTTCGTGCTTGTCCAAGATCGATTTCCATGGTGCTGCTATAATGACTAACCTTGTACTGGGAGTCATAATACTGAAGCACCATATAAGTTGTGAAGGAAGTAGTGGCATTGAACGTTCATCTTCAGACAAACATGTGCACTCCCTGATGCTGGAGTCCCTTATCACACCAGCGTTTTGACTATGAGCGCTTGCGGTTGTAAATTCTGTTTATGTGGCTTTGGTCGCGTTATACATTGCCTGTTCTGTCAGTAAGCGATCGTTTACGGCAAAGTATGCCGCCGAAAGGTGTGTGAACTTTGGCTCATGTGAAGCTAATATATATTATGTAGTAACCATAATTTGCCACTGCTGACAATTCTTCGCCCTTCAATTGAAACTGGGAGGTTCTCATAACAACAATTTCCTTTGTGCGCATGATTTCAGCAAGAACGAATGCTGAAAGGAATGCAGCTCAGTATTACACCTGAGCCCTCGATTTTTGCGTGTTGGAGAAACGCTTCCACAAACCTGCATCTGTCGCAGAGGGCCAGAGAGCTCCTCAGTGAGGTTAGGCATCTCGTTCGACTTCTCTTGAAAGACCAAGCAACTCAATAAGGCAGTCGCCTGGTGTGCGTTGAGCTCGTTGAACATGTTGTTGAAGATCATCTCGGTCACAAGCAGTTCGTCAGCACTGTACAGCAATGGGCAAGTCAAAGAATAGGTGTTGCAGCAAAAGTAGAGTAACGAAATGACATCTTTTGCGTGTCATCGAGCTGCATGAGATATGTCATGCTGATCTGAAGTAGCATGTCACAAACAGATGCTAATCCTTTGCAGTCCATAGGTTGCACCCACAGTCTGGCAACTATGTTATGCACTCCATCTCCAAGATCTACTCTCTAATCTGTGACGGTAGCCTGCAACCCAGAAGCAATACTAGAGCTCATATCAATGAGGAAATTATAAAACTGGGCTTTATGCTTGAGGCACATCCACTTCCCAACAAAACATTTTTTCCAGCTACCTCTTATTAACCCTGTTTTGTGTTATGCAAATTTCCTCGTTTCATTCCACCACCTAGCTCTGCTATCTCTGAACGTACGACCCTTTTCTTGATGCAACTACAACTTGGGTAGACCGATGGTCATCTGGCCTATGCACTGCGCGACATGCTCAATTCCCGTTTTTGTTCCATCACTCGTTGCATGGTCTATTCCCGAATGTATTCCCAAGCTTTTAGCAGCACAGCTGTTTAAGCTGAGCGTTAGTCCGTCCGTCGTGGACAAAAAACGTCGCAGAGTGATGACATCACTTCAAGTTGCCTAGCAATCCCTGGCGCTTCTGTGCATAGTTTGCACTAGTGGTGCAAGGCTAGAGAGAGACACAGCTGAGCTGACTGGCACCTAGCTGGTCCTGGCCTGAAGCCGAGCACTACTGTCTACCACCCGGCAACACTGTACTCGTCTCTGATGCAGGGGCACCTACCGAGACTGAAGGCTGGCTTAGAGTGACAGAGTGGGACTTGGCGAGTCTGGGCATCACCTTGAAACACATGGTAACACTTAGCAAAAACTGCTAGCTAGCAATGCCTAGCACATACCTGCCAAGTTTGGAGAAACGGAATCCGGGAGATGTACTCAACGGGAGGGGGAGGGGGGGGGGGAATATAAAATATGCCGACCACGGGGGGGGGGGGGGGGGGGGGTACTGCGATAGCAATTATATGGACACTGTCAGCAGGATTTTGCGGTGATTTGTACAGAGTCCAAACCAATAACATCGCTTACGCATCGTCTGTATCATGTGCGAGTAAAAGCGCGCTAGCGCTAGAGACGAACGCGGTTGAAGCAGGATGAAACGACCCGGCCGTCCCCGTCGCGCGAAGGGCGCATGCGATAACATCGCTCCGCGTGCGAGGCCTGTCGTCGCTTGCTTACCAGTTATTTCGTCGGGCAAGAGTGAGCGAGCGAACAGTTAAGCGTATCAAGGCTGAAGCTCTGCGGGCCCCACTTGCCTCCCCGAAGCGCAAGAAATTGAATTCCTCGGGCCAAACTGAGAAGCGCATCGCCGGCAGGACGCGGCTGCAGCGCTATGACACGTTTGCGTTGGCAGCACTGCGGCGCAAAGTGCACAGCTACTTCATGCGCAATGAAACTGAGTTGAACCTTTCTACCATCGTTAAAAAAAAAAGAAGAAGAATCCTTTCTACTACGTGGCCAGACAACTTTGCTCATGTGGCCAGACAAAGCACTGGACGCGCGGAGCAAAACTGGATTTCCGGGAGATTTTTCTATGACCCGTACAACCAGGAGAAACGTTCAAAATCCGGAAGTCTCCCGGGTAATCCGGGAGACTTGGCAGGTATGCTAGCAACACTTACCATAATCTCGCAAAATTTAGCAAAACCTAACACAACCTCACAAAACTTAGCAAAAACTTAGCAAAACCTCGAAAGGCCAGGACCAGCTAGGTGCCGATCAGCTCCGCTGTGTCTCTAGCCTTGCGACACTAGTGCAAGCTACGCCAAGCATTTTTGTTAACCTAACACAATGACCGCACATTTTTCAAAGATGGTGCTAATTTGCTGGTCATGAATTGGTAATGCCTGCCATATGTGCTCCAACCAATTTCTACCTTACTCTGGATTTCCTCGTCATCATCCAGATCCCCCGAGCCTTATGCGATTGGCCTAGATGGACATTGGAGTACTTCTGTGCAAATTCTACAGGCTGAGTGACAATTACAAATGCTCATTCACTTGCTATACTAATGAACATGTGTTTAGTTTTTCATGTATTAATTTTCAAAAGCACTCTATCACTTTGCCGGCTGAAGTTCGCAATCATTTGTTGCGAATAAACTCTATCACTGCTCCACAAAGGTGTATAAAGGTATAACATTTGTTTACAACCTAAGAAAGAAATGTCAGCTCTGCCCACAGCCATTGCTGTCCCTCCCACACAGAATTAGCATAAACGATGCATCCAATAGCACTTACTCATTTTTGTGACACAAAGCACTTCTAGAGAGTTTCATATAGTTGACTTTACCATACAGACACACCTTTGTGTTGCTGGTTTTAGGTCAGGAACTTGAACGTCCTGGTAAATTCTATCGTTAAATTAGTGACGTCGCTGCTCAGCCAAACGTAATGTCTTATATAGTAGCAACAGGCCTTTAACTCTTTATATGCATAGTATTTACATTAGTCGAGGGAAAAGTACCTATAATTCGAATGGAAACCAGTCTTTCACAGGTAAAGGACAGGCCTGCCACGGTTCTGTGGGCAGAGCTGACATTTTTTCTTACGTTGTAACCGGGTCGAGTAATCGAATCAGTACACCAGTGTGTATAAAGACACGTAATGAAACACTTTCTTTCTGAAATGGACAGATAAAATTGACAACACGTGGGTTTGTTGAGTACACAAGCCCACCTGCTGACTTCGCAGGCGACCTTGCCCTTGATCTCCATGACATCGGAGGCCGTGGCATAGCCGAGCCGCCGGAGAACTCGCTTGCGGCACTTGAGTTCCTCCATTTGGAGCAGCGCCTTGGCCTTCTTGAGCTCGTTCTTAACCTCCCTGATCTCCTGCGCAACCTGCATACATAACGATTGGCGAGCTAAGTCAAAGAAAACAGGCACGGGAGAAAGAAGCCAAAGGTCACAGTTCACCATTCCTTTGCAACTGACACTGATGCTTTGAAAGCCATTTTTGCAACTTCTACAATTTTGTTGCAAAGTGCCTAATTCTTAAGGCCTGTTTGTGACTGCTGTATTAGCGCTAATAATTTAGCCGTCCTTTATCAGCGCCCATCTTAGAGTAAAACTGCACTGACAAATCAATTAGTGACCGATTTTTTTTTTTTTGACTTCTTTGATTATTTAGGTACTCGCCCACACAGTGCAAATCCACATAAAGAACTGAAATTAGAGCCACTGTTACATGGATATTTTACCATCCTCTGCCCTCAGGCTTGCTGAGATGTTGAGGAGTCTTCACTTACAAAGCCTTGTACCAAACTTTACAATGGCAGGCACTAGAGGTGACAGTTACAAGAGGGGGAGGGGGGGGGGGCAAAGATGCACACTTGCCCTCCTGAGTGCTTGTCCACAAAGGAGGGCTGTGGACAAGCTCGGATCACTGAAGCTGAACGGATTAAATCTGTAAAGTTTAATCTAATTTGTTCAAAAACAACCTCACATTATCTTCACAACTAATGACAGAAAGACAGAGAGCGCACTCTCACCTTCATTTTCTTCTCGTATTCCGCATAAATCTTTGGAAGGTCTGGATGCGAATGCATCGGATGAGCGTACATCCGGTTCTCGAATGCCTCGATTTTCTACAAAGCAAACAAGACAAGCAAGGGCATCAAATCACAATCATCGCAGCTGCAAGACTAAGAGCACCATTCAGAAGAGAGAAGCAGTGATGCTACCGAGGCATTCTGATTTGGAGCAATTGTTGGAGCAGCAAAATTTCCGTTTTGGAGCACTTTGGAGCAGCAAAATTTTCGTCTTGGAGCACTTTGGAGCAGATATTTCTGCATCTGGGAGCACTCTGGAGCAGCGAATTTCACATCCTGGAGTGCACTACAGAAGCATATTGCAATAACATTCAAGCACCGGAATATTACTATAGGGCTCTTGTGAAGGCTAGAAATATTTCGATTCATTGCAGATCTCATGGAAAAAATCATCTCAGGAGAACTCCATACTCCATACTCCTCCTAAATACTTCCCTCGCTAATGAAAAAATAAAAGCTCATGCAGTTGAGTGTTCTGAATTAACTTCTTCGGCGATTATTTTCGACACTAGCAAATAAACAGAATACCAGATCAATAAAATTGCACTTTATGAAATAACACTCTAAATACATCTATGTGGTTATCAGCAGACATTGTAGACAAACGCCGTGATGTACAGCAGTGCCTCAATGCCAAAGAGCCACACTGTCCCTAATGCATTCCCCTAAGAAAACTCCAAGGCGAAAGCCAGGTTCTTTTTCTTTTCGATCGATCCTCCCCCTCCTTCTCTGCAAGCTATCTGCACCTCACCTGGTTTTGCGCAAGCTCCATGATCGGCGCACCGATTACGGAAGCAGTGTAAAGCGACGATGTCGTGATGGCGTCATCACGTGCCATCACGATATATGACGACATGATGACGTCACAAGTTTTGACGATCTATGACGTGATGATGACGCCATCACATGATTATTTTTTGCATCAATCGATTGACGCCGCCGACGGTCAATTTTCGTGTTTGATAAAGCATCTGATGCTTTCGCATTAATATTGCATATTGAACGTTAACAACCTGGCCTTACATACCAAACTGTCCTCCACCATGTCACCTCCTTGCCATGCGCGAAACAGCTTCGCTTATCATCCACTTCACAGAGTGAAATGGCTCCTCAACTTTTTATAAATGTTTATTGTGATAACAATTATATGGACGCTCTCCGCGGATTTTTGCCGTCGCCATTGCCGTAATTTTCTGTATAAAGACCAAATTAATAACATCACCACGCGCATTCTAGCCGCGGGTAAAAGCTCATGACCGCTGGCGACGAACGCGGCTGAAGCGGAGATTAAGCTAGCCGGCCGTCTGTCTCCGTCGCACGGACAGCGCATGAGATAACATCTTCCCGCGTGCGGATCTGCCGTCGATTGCTCATCAAACAGAGAGGAAACGCCCCGCCCGTCTTTCGTAAGGAACATGAAAGGACGCCAGAGGAGCGGGGGGGGGGGGGGGGGGGGGGGGGAGGGAAGGAAGGGTACTGCATCGTTCGAAGGGCGCAGTCGCTTGCGCGCGCGCCATCTCGAGGCATCAGGAGACGGCTCGTAAACTTGCTGTGCTCTCAACGCTTACTTCGTGTTTAGAGAACTCAGAGCAAGAAAACGCTTCGGTTCTTGGAGCGGCCATAGTCCCTTAAACCAGTGTTTTGTTGAGTTACGCGAGATCGGTTCCAAAAGAGTTAGCTGCTAGCCTTACTTCGTTTAACAATACAATTTGTTGGTATCGCATTCATTGCTTCGCCCTTAAGCGAAACTGAGTTTTTTTACCCGCCAGCTATTGACCCCCGAAAGCGAGGGGCGGACGTGTAACATGGTAGCCGCTTCACTGTGGGCCGTCAGCGACGGGCCCGCTACTGACAGCTGCGCATTTGCGGCTGCTCCGACCAGGATATATGCTTTTATTAATGAGATGACATTTTTAAAAAGCAAGCAAAAAATTCGAATTGGAACCCTAGCACGTGAGCTCGAAAGGGCAGGTCCTTTTAGGGGGTATTTACCGCAGAGTGATTAAACTCGGACGTGCTGTTATAAGCAATTACGAAAAAGCTCTTCCGAATGAAGATCCATGGATAAAGTATATCCGAGGAAAAGCGTGAACGCGTGTCCACCGTTCGCGTGATCTTCCATAAACGCGAAGCAAGGAAAATTCGATATTGTTCCTTATGTATACTGCTAGCGATCCCAGATTTCATTCCGCGATGTCCGGAAACAGAAGTGACAGATATTTTAGCAGCACACATGTAGTTAATACTGAACATTGCTTTCCTTACATGCCGTGCGACGCTTGAAACGAGCTATCAGCAGCGTTTCTAGAACAGACGACGTCCGCCGATGAATCGCAGTCGCACTTTCTCGCTACCGAGAGGCCTAGACGTCACGAGCCTCTGCGGAGAGCGCGTTTTGCTGTCGAGCCGACTTGCAGAACAGAAGCTGCGTCGGCACCGTGCATGGCATCGTGGCTTATTCGGGACGCACGCGCGAGCGCTATTTATTCAGCGGAATAATTCTTGGTCCATGGTTGCGACTTTGGCAGCCCCAAGATCAAGGTGCACATGTTCTGACGCGCCGGCCGTGCGATTGCCGGTGATAGACGCCACCAAACCCGAGACTTTGGCGCAGTTTGGCGCAATTTTCGTCGATATTATCAGGATGGCGCAGTAAATACAATTTGGCGCACTTTGGCGCACTTGGCGCAGGAGTGGAATCACTGGAGAAGCCAAAGGTGCGCCCCCACCTTGACAACTTCCTTCATGTTCGCGTCCTTGATGTTGAGGTCCTCAAAAGGGTCGACAAGTGGGATGCCTTTTGGAAATCTCTCTTCAACCTCCTGCAAAGAAAATAACAGATTAAAAAAGAAAAGCAAGAAGAAAAGAAACTTCGGGATAGGAAAAAGAACCTCGTTTACTCCAACAGTCGGATACAACTTTAGAAGTCCGTGGCAGGACTTCTAAAGTTGTATCTTCTAAAGGACGGATGCATACAAGCCTGCACCAATGGGCGCACACTTTGTACTAGCACCATCATGAGCCGGACGGCCGGTGATCCCACCTTCGGAGAACATTGCTGAATGCATGAATGGAACTAGTATTTCTTTAGTCACGAAGCGATCGGTTGCCGCGATTCAGTCATTTGGAAGTGGGCTCTCCGGACTTGTTAAAGGGGTCATGAACCACTTTTCCAAGTAATGATCTAATGGCCTCAGTATCGGAATTTACTGCCTCCCGAATCGATTGCCGCAAAAATTTCTCGAATCCGTCAAGAATCAGCGGAGTTACGGGGGTTTGGCGCACGCTCCCAGCGCTTTCTCTCTTTTCTCGTGCCGACGAGCGCACTGGAAGCTAGACAGGGAGGGATGGCATGGGGGAAAGAAGTTACGCCAGCGCGCGTAATGAAACGCGATCGCTCTCCCGCTGTGATTCGCTTGCGCGAGTGCGGCTACCGTGTACTGAGGAGTGCGGCGCCGGCAAGTGGCGGCACCCCGCGGCAAGAAGCGCATCTGATCCGAACGCCGCTCTTGATTTACGTCATCTATCGGCCAATAAGCATGCTATGTCTCTTGCGACGTACAGCGGACAGACGCCCTGCCCACCGACGAGAGTGAGAACCGGCCTCTGTTTGAAAAGAGGGTGGCTGGGGAAACGGCAACTTCGCGCTCCGCTTGTGGCCATTACGCGGCGCGCACGACTGCAATATTTGGCAGAGCAGTTCATAGCCGTGTCAGCTTTCCGCAGGATGTGTTTTTTCAATCAGCCCAAGGGGTGCTTCATGACCCCTTTAAGTCGTATCAGACTTAACAGTCGGAAGCTAATAACATATAGATAGTTTCTGTTACATTCAGACTGGTGCCTGAAAATTAAGTATTAAATGCTGGGGTTTTTACCCCTCCCCACCTCTCGATTTTCCTCATGCTAAAAGTACTGTTAAATGTTCCACGGCGCTCGGAAGAAGCAGTTGGGGTTCCCCAAGGCAAGAAAGTTCGAGAACCCGTGGGCTAAATAACTACCCACACTAGTTACATTTTTGCTAAATGAGCATATAACAGCATCTTCGGAGATATGTATGCCTCATATTGCGAGACATGAAGTTGGCCAAACTTTCCTCGATGTCGATTAGTGTTCGGCCTCTCCGGGGTTAAAGGAAGTCAAGTACCCCAGTAATGAATGGTCACGTCGGTTCTCATTGGAAACTCTGGCATTCAGCACTCCAATATTGCCACAACAAAGCTGACGCTGCTGGCAACGCAATTTTGCTGTTGCGAAGCTTTGTACTAAGCGGAAAAATTTTCACATACATGACATGAAACGTGTTGTTTTAGAGACACAGAAATAAAGCTTTCAATTTAAAAGTTATTCTGGCTTTCTCGTAGGTATTTGCTGACAAGCTGCAATGTGACGCAACTTTCGAAATTGCCAAGCAAGCCACTGCGATGCCACTGGCACGTGCCCCAGAAAACTCTGTATTTTCAACGATGTGCCATCTCGTCAGTCGTTTACTAATCCGTAGTGGTGTCACCACCACTTAGCGAAGCTGCATTATCGTAAATATCCTCAATGCTCACATGCTGACAAATTTTTGCAAGCTTTTCAATGAAAATGTCTCCGGAACGCTGCAGAAAATGTTGCCTCTTGCACATATGCACCACGAATCTCGGAGGTCTTGCTCTGATGGGCGAGCTCACCCGCTTCAAGTCAGAGGGCCATACAGAGATGACGCCACAGACCCACCAATACCGACACAAGTAGGAAGTGGCAGCAAAAACAAGGATTGCTGGAAACGGCATCTTTCATCTGCATTTTTTACTTGCCTTAACATCTAAACAAACAAACCGTTACACCCGTCAACTTCTTCTTGTCCTTCATCTCTTACGAGGACATGGTCATAAAATATGAATCCCAGAGATTTCACATTTAGTGTATGCAAAACTATTACAGTACCTATGAGGCAAACAACATACCTTGATTGACTTGAGCACTGCGGCTCTGTTGTCAGAGGATTTGAGGTCCTGGTTGTAGAACAGACGAATCGAGCTCATCTTGGTGATGTTGTCGATGGTCAGTGGAACCACCTAGAAATGTAAGAATAGAAAAGAATGTAAGGAAAACAAATAAAAAAAAATCATGTAGGTTTTAAGTTACGGGCTATGCAGGGCACTGTAGTTGAGGGACTCCATACTGACATGCTTACTTGTTTACGCTCCTTCTGGTGACCTTCTTTTAACCAATAGCAAATGTCATGGAGTTTTCACTCAGGGCAAAATGCACCTTTGTGTATTATGTATGTTGTTATATATGTGAAGTGAATAACGATGTACATTCTAGAACTTTTGAGCACCACTTATGTGAGCACCATCGTATATTCTACAACTACAAAGGAGTGTGCGATGAGGCATATAAGCCAACTAGTTTCGCATGCAGAGTAGGTTTCAACAACAAACGACTGTGCTTGCCGCTATTGTTGTACGAAGAGTGGAGTTTGTTTTGCTGGGCGCAAGCTTGCCCAGTAGAGCATTCAATATCTAACTTATGCTTTGGGTTGCCATGTACTTCGATATAACCATAATGTGGCAATTACCTTGCGTCACTTGGTGCTGTTTCAGATCACAATTGAAGTAAGCATGGTTTTCTGTATTGTGCAACCATAGGAATGTGGCTGCCATATTTGGGATTCAAATTTGTGACCTCACAGAGCGCCATAGCCCCTGAGCTGCCAGTAAAGGGCTCCGAGCTGCTACTGCCCTTCATTTACACTCATACGAAAAAGACAAAATTTGCTCGGGATTCCCTGACCGATCCACAAAAGACCTGACACAACTGTTACAACTAAAAAAAAACACAGCTCTAAAGCTGGCAGTAGTGAAATGCTTGGGCAAAGATATACACCAACCTGCACTTCCCCTTTCTCGCCCGGCTTGGGAGGAGTCAACTTTGACGTCAGTTTTGTCTGGGCACTTTCCTTGGAAACGTTGAGGAGCACGTCCACAATCACCACGGGGTCCTTGAGGCCAGACTGTCCCTGGACAGCCGCAGGCGAGTGCAGAAACATTGTAAGCAGCCCTCCCGGTATTTCAGACTTTCTTCTTTTTCATTAATGAAGTAATGTGCCAATAAGACCAAGCAATGTACCAAGACCAAGCACTTGCAAAGCGTTAAAAGTAGGGGTGTGCGAATATTCGAAATTTCGAATATTTTTCGAATAGTGTTTGCTATTCGATTCGATTCGCACTGAAATTTTACTATTCGAACTTCCCAAAGACAAATGCAGTCAACGTCCGGTTGAAAGTGACCCCTTCAGATTTTCAATATGCTTCACCTCATTACACTCTCGTACTGCGGCAAAGCTACCTTTCAAGCTCCGTTACGGTCGAACTTAGCCAAGAGACAAAGTCCAGTTAACTTTAGAAACAGCGCTAAAAGACGGGACAAAGAAAGGACACAAACCACGGCGCTGACTAACAACCAAATGTGTTTTATTCTTCCAGTCTGCCCATATATACTCCGCCATATGGGCAGACTGGAAGAATAAAACACATTTGGTTGTTAGTCAGCGCCGTGGTTTGTGTCCTTTCTTTGTCCCGTCTTTTAGCGCTGTTTCTAAAGTTAATCATGAACCAACCAGCCCAAATTCGTACCTTAATAAAGTCCAGTTGGAAGTGGTCCCTAGATTTTCAATATGCTTCACCTCATTACACCCCCGTATTGTGGCAAAGCTGCCTTTCAAGCTCCGTTACGGTCGAACTTAGGCAAGAGACAGTCAACGTCTGATTGGAAGTGGTCCCTAGATTTTCAATATGCTTCACCTCCTCACACCCCCGTACTGCGGCAAAGCTGCCTTTCAAGGTCCGTTACGATCGAACTTAGCCAAGAGACAGTCAACGTCCGTTTGGAAGTGGTCCCTAGATTTTCAATATGCTTCACCTCATTACACCCTTGTGTTGCGGCAAAGCTGCCTTTCAAGCTCCGCTACGATAGCAAATGTATTAACTCAAGAAAACGCTGGTTCCAATATGGAGATGAAAGATGTGGCAGAGTTGGGGGCTCAATTAATGCTGTTTTGGACCTGAAATTTGGGCAGGAAGTCCGAAAAATCGGACGCCGAAGCTTTTTAGCATCCAAAATTTCAGATGTTCTTATACATTGACGTCTACGAGGCAGATTTGGAACTCCGGACTTGAAGGGAGCACACCCTTGTCTGCCACATCAGTTGGGCTTCCACATAAGTTGAAAGAGGAGGAGAGGCTGAGGAAATGACATCTCTGCCTATCACGTGTAAAGTGTTGTCGGCAACACTTTGGTTGCAACAAATCATGTACATAAATACAATTCGGCCTCTACATTGCCTCACTCTTGATAAGAAAGACAACTATGCAATATGACCCCACCAGCGCCTCATCAACCTAGTGAAAAGAAACGCTTTCATGTTGCTATCTCACAAGAACATACTTAGGGATTCTCTGCAACTTTTTCTGTAATTTCACTTCGAATTATTCTAAAAATGTTTGAGAAATATTCGAAAATTATTCGAAATTATTCGATTCGATTCGCACTCAATCTTTATTATTCGAATTCGCTTCGCACCCAAAATTTTGCTATTCGCACAGCTCTAGTTAAAAGTATGTAAACGTAATCACCACTGCCTCCGTAAAGTCACAGAGTCACAGGCTTCTAACATTTTCTGACATACTGTATTTACAGAATTGTAAGCTGACTTGAATGTAGATCGACCACCCTTAAATTGCACACACACACAAAAAAAGCAAGAACAAGAAAAGCACAAGCATATTTCATAAAGAAAACTTAATTACGATGTCGCCGAAGAAAACAAACACGAATTCTGGTGTACAAAGGTGGCTTCACGGCAGTGCTCCGAAGCTATGCAGAAAGGCTAGCTTCACGACAATAAGCGAGAATCATTTTTAGAAAATTTTCCACAAATCGTTGCTGAAGATGTGGGTTATACACGAGAAAATAAGGTATATGTTACAGGCAAAGATGGAGCATAAACATAATGTCGTAACCCAGCCACAGTGTGCCTGATTTCTTGTTTGTTTCGGTTTCGACTGTAAGGTGACCTTGCAACTGGAACCAGTTTCGGTTTCGATTGTAGGTAAGTCAACCCCACAACTTCATATTTCAAATTTTGATAAAAATGCGTCGACCTACAATCGTGTAAATACGATAATTTTGATGAGCAAAACTTTAGACAACATTGCAACTGGCTCTGCGACTTTTGTACTTTTGTAGCTTGGCATTACTAAAATGCAGAAACAGTAGCATAATGCCAGGAAGCTAGAGCTCCCAGTCCTGATCAGTCACACACAGCAGACACGAAGGGATGTTAACGTTTGCTTAACTTATTAATAAGCACACTGTATTAGCAAGAAGTTCACAGTTCACTGGATCAATGGCAAATGTCCGAAAGTGGCTCAGCTGTAGAGTTCATCTAAGAGAGATGAACTTTGCATTTGGGTTACCAAGACGAATGCTCATACAGTCGAACCCACTTATAACGATCCCACATATAACGATCTATCGGTTATAACGACCACATTTGTGTGCATTTACGATTTTCCTATGCTAACCATTGAAGCTGCATCCAGATATAGCGAACATTTTTCAAAGCCTCCTACTTTTACAACGAACACTTCAGAGACGGTCGCGGTAAAAATGTGGCGCATACGAAGCAAAAAAAAGTTAAAACATGCCTTCTAAAGCGTGACAGGGGCGCGCGCTCGCGCGTGCCCCGCTCCAGTTTATTCGCGACCAAGATACCCAGATCGGCGAGCACCGCACGCAGATTTCGGACGCTGCGAGCGAGGTCGCTCACTTTCCAGGCGTTTCTTCAGTGGTAAAATGGCAGGGAGAAAAAAATTGTAGGCAGCATGAAGCCTTGCGGTCAGCTTTCGCACGGTAACCTCTCCTGACGCCGTTCTCTGCAGCTACGACCGCCTGCGATGAACCAAACAATGCCTTGGAGCGCAAGAAGGCATAAATGCAAGAATTGATAACCGCGATAACTTTCCATCGCAAAAAGGTTCACTGCGTCCCTAAACTCGTCGACGCCACAATGTGCCGCGAAAAGTCGTCCGTCTTTTCGGTAACGGCAGAGACCGGTCGATCGGTGATTACGACTTCCGCGCGATTGCGGCGATGCCTTCACGGATAAGCATCAGAAAAGAGTGACGGCGAGGTGGCGGCCGTCGATGAACGTGCCGTTATGCCTTATAACCGACAACCTTATCACAGTCATCTGTAGATATCTGCTCGGCTGCGCGTGTGGCGTAAACCGTACACTGCGGATTGACGGGGGTACTAGCGCGCCATGCTTAGCCATGCTGCCGTTCGCAAGTTCACCGCCGCCGCGTCGTGCGAGACCGCTTTAAAGTGCGCGTCGCTTTGTAGAAACGAAAGTAGCTCGCTGTTGTTGAGCGGCGCGGGCACCGAGAAACGTCGATGCACTGACAGCGAGCGTATACTGCGTGTTTGACTAGGTGACAACTTAAGTGCGCCGTGCATCGTCGTGCAGGGCCGCGAGAGCATCGCGGAGACGTAGAGTGCGCGTTGCTTGGAAAATGCTTCTTTTCGCCGCGTTGACCGAAGAGGCTAGTCGCCGCACCCGTGCACGGTCCGGAGTGAAGCAAGCACGAAGAACGTACAAACGCAGGCATGTACGGCATACAGCAAGCGGCCCGGCAGTGACTCCGCGACCCGAGTAGGTGACGCGCTGCACACAACTAGCCAGGGATGACCGGCTCCACATCGCAGTACCGCGCTTCGGTGAAACGGTGTCAGTTCATTGCAAAGGCGGTTAATTCACTCGTGAGCACGCAGCGGGTGTCAATTCATGACGCGAAAAGGCTTAGCTTGTCACCGAAGGGGTTGTTAGCACTTTAATAAAAGTGCACAAAGAAAAAAAAAACGGCTTGGCCGCTAAGCGCACGTTTTTAAGGACGAGTCTATATACAACGAACTACTGATATAACGACCACTTTTCGCAACACCTTCGAGTTCGTTATAAACGGGTTCGACTGTATAACCACAAAAAAAAAAAAAAAAAAATCAGATTATTTTTGTGGAGTTATACATTACCAAACTACACTGTCGGCTATGAGGGGCACCATAGTGGCTCGAGGTTAATTAGACCACCTGGTATTTTTTTATATGCAAACAGCATAGGGCTCACGAGTATTCATACACTCAAACCTCAATATAACAAACACGGATATAACGAAGTATTGGTTCTAACGATGTAAATGAAGGATAGTCTTATCATATATACAGTGTTACAAATATATGTTTATAACGAATTTTCGGATATAACGAACTTGTTTTCGTGTCAGATGCGACTTTGTTATAATGAGGTTTGCGTGTATTAACCACCGCCATTGAAGAGCCACAGCCGGGAAGTGAACCCCCAACCAAGCACTTATCAGCAGAACAAGTTTCAAGAGGAAAAAAACGGACACACCAGCTAGATGCTCTTTGTTATAAAAGCACGTGCAGTGAGAAGACAACGTGACCGGAAGAAAGTAAGACAACTCACTCGTGCAGTGACAACTTTTTTCTTCGAGTAGGCGACGACCACACCCCAGCCAAAATCGTCATTGCCATTGTTTATCTGAAAGAACAGGGCAAGTTTAAAAACAAAGGGAGGAGAAGGACACTCGTAATACCTGTCTCAGTGTTGGTGTTCGTAATAGTTGCTAGGCTGTCCGGTCACATCTGAACTGTTAAAGCGTTGCAAAGTAGTAGAACAAAAGGTGTTTGTTAGCGCAGCAACTGACGAACATTCCTTGTTCGTCGATTGCAGTACCAACTAGCCCATCAGTCGATTTTGGCAAACCGTCTGCTAATGCTTGCCTAGCGAGTTCAGCTCACCTTATACACTCACGCAAATGTAGTGAATCGATGAAGAGAATTTTTTAAAATTCGGAAGCCCTTCCATATTGGGAAAATGGGGGCAAGCGAAGCTTGACGGGTGCGTGCCTGACATACGACTTTTCTTTCTTTCTTTCTATCGCATTGTGCAATGCTCTCTCCTAAATGTTTCCTTCCTCCATGCTGGGAATTCGACCTTCATCCACGTGCTTAGCAGCACTACACTTCAGTTGCTACAGGCAACAACGATGGCCGTGCATTCCTATCCGGGCAACAATGAAGTGTGGCAACGTAAAATGACAAGCGACTTCGATTAAAAATCAGATTGTCGTATCAGAAACGGCTGATTCCCAACAAGACCACGATCGAGCGAGCATCAATTGCTGGAAAACGGCACATACAACTGGCGCACCTTCAAGGGCCACATTTACCGTATTTACTCGAATCTAACGCGCACCTTTTTTTCTGCAAAACGAGTAAAAAAATCGCATGCACGTTAGAATCGAGTACCGAAAAAGAAAAAAAACTCGGTTATCGTATTGCCATCGGCATTTCAAAATGGCCGCCTCCTACGTGCCTCGGCCATTTCTGTCATTCAGTTCGTACGTGTGCTGAGGAGTTTGTCATCCCATTGTGCATTTGCATCGGCGGCGCACTCCAAATACTCGACGAGTGCACAACGATGTCGCATTTAAAAGAAAAGTTACTACATGTGCAGAGACGGGCGGAAATCGGGCCGCAGCGCGGTCATTCGGAGTTGCCGAAACGTGCGTGCAAGACTGGTGCAAACAGAAGCAGAAGATTGTTTTACAGCAAAGCTTCACGAAAAAGTTTCTGTGGACAAAAGCAGGGCCGGTTTGCCGAAATCGAAGCGCATTGACATGACAGCGACAAGGAGTTGTCCGACAGCGACGAAGACTGATCCATTACGCGACTCGTATCACCGCCGTAGTGGTGACAGTTTCAGCGGCAAGGCCCGCCTTTTGACTGTTTTCTTTTTTTGAAACTTTAGTTCTTTAAAATCCAAGTACTTGTTCTTCTGAATGTGCGAAGGTGGACTCCACGGACTTCTTTTGTTCATTTCTCTCGCGAAAAATGGGAGCGCGTTAGAATCGATGTTGTACTTTTTTTTTTGGTCGCGGAAAAACCAGTGCGCGTTACAATCGAGGGCGCGATAGAATCGAGTAAATACGGTATTTCTTACACTCGCAGGTGAGTTTTTCGTGTACAATGCCACTGCCTCCACCAAAATCTGTAACTCATTGTAAGCTTTGCTTGAAAAAGATGGAGGGGGGTTCAAGGCATACTCACATGTACCATGCGCCCTGGCTGCAGGTATGGGACGCAGTACTGGGGCTTGGTGAGAAAAGCTTGCAGCTCACGCGACAGGGAGGCCAACTGTTGCCGCACCTTGTAGTAGGCAGCCACCTCTGGCTCGTTAGGGATCTTGAACGAGTCCAGCTCCGCCTGCAGCTTCTGCAGCTCTGTCAGTGCAACAGGAAAGAACAATCAATCAATCAATCAATCAATGGAACTTTATTTCCATGAACATAAAACTGAAATAGAACGATTATTTGGACCGATAGCCTAAAGTGGCTAGTGGCCAGTCCAATACAACATGCAGCAAAGAACGTACAGAGCAGCTAAGATCAGAAAGATGATCTTTTTTAACGACATTTTTTTTTTAAGTACAACAAAAGCCCACTCCAAAGGTTCGAGCACTGCAAGCAAACGAGTGCAGCGCACAGATCACGTGAGAACAACTGTGCTTACGAAGTACTATACCGACGTATGTCGTGAAAATAGTTGAAAGTTAAAACAATAACCCCATGTATCTTTCTCTTTAAAAGAGCCTCTCTCCCTGGCAAGCCTGCTGCTTCTGCTTCAGGGATGTAAAATGTGTGGCGTTCAAGTAGTCAGCAACTCTGGTATTCTGGTGAAATGCAGAGTGCCCTAAAAAATTGTGCAATAAGTAAAACGGGGAAGGTAAGAAATGTAGTTCAAATGAAGTGCTAATGTCGTTCTTGTGTAGCGATTGATGTAGCTCTAAATCCTGCACTAAATGCAGCTCCATTACTGTGAAATCTGAGGAAGTGCGTAGCACGGGCACCCATCAATTCACGTTGCGCTGTTGTTTGTCTCCGTCTATAAATGATCTCTTGCAGTAGTTCGTAACACTGGCGCTGGAGAAGCGCCGGTGGGAGGAGCAATCGTGCGCTCGGCGAGGCGTTGGCGCCCTTTGCGCAGCGCAGGCGTCAGTTGCGTGTTTCCGAAGCGTTTTTAGTGATTTTAAGTTAATTACTGCGATTACTTCTTGGTTATTTCTGTTAATTATATTATTTTAGACCATGTTCGTTTATTTTAACCCAGTTTTGAGCATTTCTAGCCTTGTTTTTAGGCCTATATTGACTACGTGATTTTGAGCGTGATCACACCACATGAGATCTAAGGATAGACGACAAGCCGGGCCTCTAAAGTGCTGCGCACTTAGAAAAGAAGCAGTAAACGTCACATGGGCCATCAGCTCCAACATCGGAGATGGCTGCGTTGTTGTCTAAGGAGGAAATGTTCTCCTCAAACAACAATGACGATAAGACTTGTGATTTCTTGAATAACGGTAAAATTCTTTCTTTTAACCATTCCGCAATGCACTCCTGGTTCTGGTTTAATTTTTTAAAATTTCGTTTGACCGGAAAGTTGCCCTACACATTAGTTTCCACTGAATCACATTTGAGTAAGTAAAACAGCAGCAATAATAGAGTATCACATTTTCGTTACACTAGAACCAGCCAGTTGAAAACCCCCACCTCTATAATGCAGCTCAAACGTTCTCTAAGGACTCATCAACTGTTCCTAACTGCCTAAGATGGGAAGCCAGGCGTCGTAAACTCACTCTGGTAGTAGACCGGTATAGATGCGTTGTTCTGGAACTGGAAGAAGGACCGCTCCAAGATGTACTCGGGATTCACCTCTTCCACTCGCATCAAGTTGAGCACCATGTTATAGGTCAGGTGGAAAGCACTGTTGATTGGGTCGGGCAAGCCCTGTCACAAGAAGAAGCACATCAGCCATCCAGGCGGCAAAACAGATGCGCGCGGCACACATTCCCACAGTAAGCATAGGTCGGCAAACTCACTCATGAGCTGACTCACTCAGACTCAGATCGAGCTGTGAGCCTGAGTCTGACTGAGTCCGGGTGAGTAATATTTTCGTGAGCTGGAGTCCGAGTGAGTCCGGTTGGGAAAAATTTTAGTGAGTTTGAGTCCGAGTTAGTCCGACAGAAGGAAATTTTCGTGAGTCTGAGTCCGAGTGAGCCCTAAGCGCAAAATATATTTCTTGAGTGAGTCTGAATGAGCTTGACACTTCTTTGCCAACCTATGCAGGTAAGCAAAAGAGAATGTCACTGACTTTACGAACTTAGTGGTAGTATTAACGAGGGCTGGCACATCACACTGCTGCATCAGCCAAACGAAGAAAATTATCAAGAAATCAGATGTGACAGCAGTTTCCTTTGACATGACTGCCTAGACAGATAAGGCAAAAACACCCACTAGCTGGTACCAGACATCTCATAATTATACTATATGTTTTTGCATGAGTCAATATACCACCATGACAATAGGAAAAAAAGTTGCGTTGGCATTCAACAATGAACACAGGCAGATTCCAGAGTCTGTGCAGATTGAATGAAGTGACCCTCTAGGTTAGGTTAGGTTAGGTTATGTTTAGAGCTGTGCGAATAGCAAAATTTTGGGTGCGAAGCGAATTCAATTGTTGAAGTGTGAGTGCAAATCGAATCGAATATTTTTCGAATATTTCTTGAATATTTCTAGAATACTTTTCGAATACTTCGTAGTCAAATTGCAGAAAAAAAAGTTAGAGAGGATTCCTAAGCACATTCTTATGAGATAGCAACATGAAAGTGTTTCTTTTCGCTAGGTTGATGAAGCACTGGCGGGGTGGTGTTTCATAGTTGTCTTATCAAGAATGAGGCAATGTAGAGGCCGAATTGTATTTATGTACATGATTTGGTGCAACCAATGTGTTGCCGACAACACTTTACATGTGATAGGCAAAGATGCTATTTCCTCAGCCTCTCCTCCTCTTTCAACTTCTGTGGAAGCCCAACTGATGTGGCGGACAAGGGTCTGCTCCCTTCAAGTCCGGAGTTCCAAATCTGCCTCGTAGACGCCGATATAGTATTGCCGCGAGTCTTATATTTCATGAGTGTAAGCTTCACCCACAAAGACTGTGGGCAACACGCTGCGCAGGCCTCGCCGTGATGTGTAGGAAGCTTCGCGATTGTTTGCCGCGAGTCTTATATTTCATGAGTGTAAGCTTCACCCACAAAGACTGTGGGCAACGCGCTGCGCAGGCCTCGCCGTGATGTGTAGGAAGCTTCGCGATTGTTTTGGAACAATCTGTTAAGATTGCGCGCCGCACGAGAATGTTCCAGCTTTGTCGAGAGATAACGCCGCCACCAGCGATATCGCTGGAAAGTTCGATAGCGCCTGTATAAAAGCCGACGCGCTTGACTGCTTGTCAGTTGATCGACGGCCGACGCCCTGTTCGCCGCTATCATTGTACAGCGTGTATTGCTGTAGTTCTAGTTCTCATTTTCCCGGCCACAAGTTCGGCCAAATAAACAGTTTCATTCTGCAAACGCCGACTGCTGTCTTCGTCGACATCACGACCACGTGACATCTGGTGGAGGTGCTGCTTCATGATCCGGACACCACCGTGGCGCGCTGACCCAAGCCCAAGCCGCGAAGAAGACGACTCTAAGGACAACCCGAATCCTCGAACCAGCCGCCGGCAGAAGGGACTACAACCAGAGTACGGGCTCCTTCCCGAAAACGCCAGGCAACCGAAGACCGTCACATCGACCGCCGAGACAATGACTGACGCAGTGCCCCCTACGGCGATCGTGATGCAGCCACCCAGGGAGCCGCCGACGTTCCGTGGTTCGCCATGTGAAGACCCCGAGACTTGGCTCGAGACCTTTGAAAGGGTCTCAACATTTAATAACTGGAACTGCGAGGACAAGCTGCGCCACGTATACTTCTACCTAGAAGACGCCGCGAGGACGTGGTTCGAGAACCGAGAATCCGCCCTACAAACATGGAATCTCTTTCGGACGACGTTCCTAAGCACGTTCACGAGCGTGGTCCGCAAGGAACGGGCCGCGGCTATGCTGGAGACCCGTGTGCAGCTGCCCAATGAAAATGTTGCCATCTACACGGAAGAGATGAATCGCCTGTTTCGACACGCCGACGCAAGTATGCCCGAAGAGAAGAAAGTGAGGTTCCTCATGCGGGGTGTCAAACAGGAACTCTTCGCTGGATTGATAAGGAACCCGCCGAAGACGGTCGCTGAATTTGCATCGGAGGCTTCCACGATCGAGAAAACGCTTGAGATGCGAACGCGGCAATACAACCGCAGCTTCTCGGCTACAAGCTACGCCGACGTTCAAGCCCTAGGACCCGCCGACCTGCGTGAGACGATTCGAGCAATCGTGCAAGAGGAGTTGCGAAAAATTCTACCTCCGTCGCAACCTCAAGTAGAGTCCATCGCCGACGTCGTGCGCCAGGAGATCCAGCATTCACTCGGCGCGCCTCAGCTAGCAGAGCCGCAGCCGCAAGCTGTTAGCTATGCTGCTGCAGCCCGCCGTCATGCTCCTCCTCCACGCCCCCGCCAAGACGCCACACCGCTGCAGTACCGTCGCCAGACGCCGCCGCCGCCACCGACGCCCTACCGACCACCTGTCGGCCAGCGCAACACCCCGAGGAAGACCGATGTCTGGCGTGCCCCCGACAACCGCCCGCTCTGCTACCACTGCGGAGAGGCCGGCCACCCGTACCGCCGCTGCCAGTACCGACAGATGGGACTATGCGGATTCGCTATCAACGCGCCGCGCCCGCAGCCAGGCGAACGGCCGCGCGACATCAACGACTACCTCACCGGAACACAGTGGCAAGAAAGACGACCTTCCCGCTCGCCGTCGCCCGGCCACTACATGTCACCGCACCGCCGGCCGTACACTGGCCCAAACCGGGGCCGGTCGCCTAGCTCGTATCCGGAAAACTAAGGGCAGCAACCGATGGAGGTGCGGTTGCTGAACGACGAAATGCTGAAGATCCTCCGCCGTCGACGACGACGCCGCGACGAAGTTCCGAGCCCCCGCCGCACGCCGAACGACGTCCTGAAGATGAAACTTTGCGACCGGAAGCAGACCTGACGACGCAACGCGGAAGCAGCGGTGCAAACCGACGCAGCCGTGACCCGACGCCGCGACGTAACCGCAACGCAAGACGGCGGACTAGCGACCTCGACGTTCTGATCGACGGCCACAACGTCACCGCTCTCGTCGATACTGGAGCTGACTATTCCGTCATCAGTGGGCCGTTCGCAGCACAGTTGAAGAAAGTTACGACTGCTTGGGAAGGCCCCGAGATCCGGACCGCTGGAGGCCATCTGATAACGCCGATTGGTGTCTGCACGGCACGAGTCACCATCAATAACCGGACTTATCCTCCGAGCTTTGTAATTCTAAAAAACTGCTCCAGGGATGTGATACTGGGAATGGACTTCCTAAGTGACCACGGCGCCGTCATCGACCTGAGGTCTGAGTCGATAACACTGAGCTCAGACAAAGCGCTCCCGCCCCACGCGATGCCAGGCAACCATGCATTGAATGTGATAGAAGAGCAGGTGACCATTCCGCCGCGCTCCAGCGTCATTATTTCCGTCGGCACCGAAAAACCTGCGAACCTTGAAGGCGTCATCAAGGGCGATCAGCACCTACTCCTGAACCGTCAAATTTGCGTCGCACGAGGTATAGCCGAGCTGCGTGACGGTAAAGCAAAAGTAGTGCTGACAAACTTCAGCCACGAATATAGGCACCTCAACTTCGGTACGACGGTTGCCTACATCGACGAATGTGTAGCCGCCAGCGATGCTTTCGCCCTCTTCGATGCTGCCGAACCTGCTTCGACGAATAGAGGTCCCGAACCGGATTTTGACGTCAACCCAAGCCATCCGAAGGCCAAACAAGACCAGCTCAAAACCCTGCTCTTGCAATACAAGGACTGTTTCTCGTCGTCATCGCGGGTCCGACAAACGCCCCTTGCAAAGCACCGCATTATAACAGAAGAAAATTCTCGACCACTCCGTCAGAGCCCATACAGAGTTTTTACTGGAGAGCGCGACGCGATAAAAAAACAAGTCGACGAGATGCTATGCGACAACATCATCCAGCCGTCCAAGAGTCCGTGGGCGTCACCCGTGGTGTTAGTGAAGAAGAAGGACGGGACACTGCGCTTCTGCGTTGATTACCGCCGCCTGAACAAAATCACGAAGGACGTGTACCCCCTCCCACGAATAGACGACACCCTGGATCGACTTCACAACGCGACGCACTTTTCGTCGATGGACCTCAAGACCGGCTACTGGCAAATCGAAGTCGACGAGAGAGACCGAGAAAAGACTGCCTTTATAACACCCGACGGCCTCTTTGAGTTCAAGGTCATGCCTTTCGGTCTTTGCTCGGCACCTGCGACGTTCCAGCGTGTCATGGACACCGTACTGGCCGGATTGAAGTGGCAGACGTGCCTTGTGTATTTGGACGACGTCGTCGTGTTTTCCTCGACCTTCAACGAGCATCTCCGGCGGCTTGAGGCAGTACTTCAAGCAATCAAGACCTCTGGACTGACCCTGAAGCCAGAAAAGTGCCGATTCGCATACGACGAGCTCCTCTTTCTGGGTCATGTGATCAGCAAGTCTGGAGTGCGCCCAGACCCGCGGAAAACAGCCGCCATCGCCGACTTTGCGCCACCCACCGACAAGAAGGCCGTGCGCCGATTTCTCGGCTTATGTGCCTATTACCGACGCTTCGTCAAAAACTTTTCACGGATCGCCGAACCACTGACGCTTCTCACAAAGAATAACGTGGAATTCAGGTGGGAAACGGCGCAAGTGCAAGCCTTTCAAGAACTTAAACGACGCCTGCAGACGCCACCCATACTTGCGCATTTCGACGATTGCGCCGATACGGAAATACACACCGACGCAAGCAGCGTAGGACTCGGTGCCGTCCTTGTGCAAAAGACTGACGGGCTTGAAAGGGTTATCAGTTATGCTAGCCGGTCACTATCCAAGGCAGAAGCAAACTATTCCACAACAGAAAAGGAATGCCTTGCCATTCTCTGGGCTACGTCAAAGTTTCGCCCCTACCTCTATGGCAGGCCCTTCAAAGTTGTCAGTGACCATCACGCCTTATGTTGGCTAGCTAACTTGAAGGACCCTTCAGGTCGTCTCGCACGATGGAGTCTGAGGCTTCAAGAATTCGATATTACCGTCGTGTACAAGTCTGGACGAAAACACTCCGACGCCGACTGCCTGTCTCGTGCCCCCGTCGACGCGCCGCCGCAAGACGACGACGATGACTGCTTCCTCGGAACCATAAGTGCCGACGACTTCGCCGAAAGGCAACGGGCTGACGCGGAACTGGGGGGCCTTATTGAGTACCTCGAGTGCAAGACCGCCGTGGTTCCGAAGGTATTCAAGCGAGGACTGCCGTCGTTTTTCTTACGGAACGGCGTTCTCCTGAAGAAGAACTTCTCGCCACTTCGAACCGACTACCTTCTCGTCGTGCCCTCATCATTGCGACCAGAAGTCCTCCAGGCCCTACACGACGACCCAACGGCTGGACACCTCGGTGTTTCCCGAACGCTCGCCAGAGTACAGGAAAAATACTACTGGCCACGCCTTGCTGCCGACGTCGCCCACTACGTTAAGACTTGCCGAGATTGCCAGCGACGGAAGACACCGCCGACTAGGCCAGCGGGACTTCTGCAGCCAATCAATCCACCTCACCGGCCGTTCCAGCAAATCGGGATGGACCTACTGGGGCCGTTCCCGACGTCGACTTCCGGCAACAAGTGGATCGTCGTAGCGACTGACTACCTCACCCGCTACGCCGAGACAAAGGCCTTGACCAAAGGGAGTGCCGCCGAGGTAGCCAAGTTCTTCGTGGAGAACATTGTCTTGCGTCATGGCGCCCCAGAGGTCCTCATCACAGACAGAGGTACCGCCTTTATTGCGGACCTAACTCAGGCGATCTTGAAGTACAGCGAGACGAGCCACCGCCGCACCACCGCCTACCACCCGCAGACCAATGGCCTCACCGAGCGTCTAAATAAGGCCATCGCTGACATGCTCGCCATGTACGTCGACGTTGAGCACAAGACGTGGGACGCCGTCCTTCCGTATGTGACCTTCGCTTACAACACGGCCGTCCAAGAAACGACGCAGATGACGCCGTACAAGTTGGTCTACGGAAGGAGCCCGGCGACGACGCTCGACGCCATGTTACCCAACGTCACCGACGAAGAAAATGTCGACGTCGCCGCTTACTTACAACGTGCCGAAGATGCTCGACAGCTGGCCCGCCTGCGCATCAAGACTCAGCAGCACACCGACAGCCGTCGCTACAATCTTCGACGACGCTTCGTCGAGTACCAGCCCGGCGACCGTGTCTGGGTCTGGACGCCAATACGACGACGCGGACTGAGCGAGAAGCTTCTTCGACGATACTTCGGACCGTACAGGGTACTTCGACGTCTCGGCGTACTCGACTACGAGGTTGTCCCCGACGGCACCACGAACTCCCAGAGGCGCCGAGCTCGACCCGAGGTCGTGCATGTGGTGCGCCTTAAACCGTACTATGCTCGTTAGCGCACCTGAGGACTCTAATGTTTGCTTTATTTATTATATTTCTTTAGTATTGCATGTATTCATGTTCTGTTTTTAAGCATCGGGACGATGCTTTTTCAGAGGGGGGCATTGCCGCGAGTCTTATATTTCATGAGTGTAAGCTTCACCCACAAAGACTGTGGGCAACTCGCTGCGCAGGCCTCGCCGTGATGTGTAGGAAGCTTCGCGATTGTTTTGGAACAATCTGTTAAGATTGCGCGCCGCACGAGAATGTTCCAGCTTTGTCGAGAGATAACGCCGCCACCAGCGATATCGCTGGAAAGTTCGATAGTGCCTGTATAAAAGCCGACGCGCTTGACTGCTTGTCAGTTGATCGACGGCCGACGCCCTGTTCGCCGCTATCATTGTACAGCGTGTATTGCTGTAGTTCTAGTTCTCATTTTCCCGGCCACAAGTTCGGCCAAATAAACAGTTTCATTCTGCAAACGCCGACTGCTGTCTTCGTTGACGTCACGACCACGTGACAATATAAGAACATCTGAAATGTTGGATGCTACAAAGCTTCGGCTTCCGATTTTTCGGACTTCCTGCCCAAATATCAGGTCCTAAACGGCATTAATTGAGCCCCCACTTCTGCCACATCTTATCTCCATGTTGGAACCAGCGTTTTCTTGAGTTAATATATTGGCCACCGTAGCAGAGCTTGAAAGGCAGCTTTGCCGCAATACTGGGGTGTGATGAGGTGAAGCATATTGAAAATCTAGGGACCACTTCCAATCGGACGTTGACCGTGTCTTGACAAAGTTCGACCGTAACGGTGCTTGAAAGGCAGCTTTGCCGCACTACCGGGTTGTGATGAGGTGAAGCATATTGAAAATCTAGGGACCGCTTCCAATCGGACGTTGACTGCGTCTTGGCAAAGTTCGACCGTAACGGAGCTTGAAAGGCAGCTTTGCCGCAATACCGGGTTGTGATGAGGTGAAGCATATTGAAAATCTAGGGACCGCTTCCAATCGGACGTTGACTGCGTCTTGGCAAAGTTCGACCGTAACGGAGCTTGAAAGGCAGCTTTGCCGCAATACCGGGTTGTGATGAGGTGAAGCATATTGAAAATCTAGGGACCGCTTCCAATCGGACGTTGACTGCGTCTTGGCAAAGTTCGACCGTAACAGAGCTTGAAAGGCAGCTTTGCCGCAATACCGGGTCGTGATGAGGTGAAGCATATTGAAAATCTAGGGACCGCTTCCAATCGGACGTTGACTGCGTCTTGGCAAAGTTCGACCGTAACGGAGCTTGAAAGGCAGCTTTGCCGCAATACCGGGTTGTGATGAGGTGAAGCATATTGAAAATCTAGGGACCGCTTCCAATCGGACGTTGACTGCGTCTTGGAAAAGTTTGACCGTAACGGAGCTTGAAAGGCAGCTTTGCCGCAATACGAGAATGTAATGAGGTGAAGTATATTGAAAATCTGAAGGGGTCATTTTTAATCGGACGTTGACTGTATTTGTTTTTGGGAAGTTCGAATAGTAAAATTCCAGTGCGAATCGAATCGAATAGCAAACACTATTCGAAAAATATTCGAAATTTCGAATATTCGCACACCCCTAGTTATGTTATATTAGGTTAGGAGACATAATAAAGAGAGAGAGAGAGAGAGAAAGTAATAAACAAATGAGACACAATGGCATCTAACCTTGACAATGTCTTTGCCAGCCGCCGGACTCATTTTCTCATCGACCATGAGGATGACAATACCACGGTCATCCAGACCACGCCGCCCGGCACGACCGCTCATCTGGATGTACTCTCCAGAGGTGACCTAAAGAAAGGAATACAAAAGTTAAACGTCTGACAAAAGTTTTTTTTTTTTTAATTAATCCAACTTTTAAAATGGGATGAGAGGGCATCCCTTCTCGATACAAAGCACAGATGCTGCCATCTCAGCAATGCTCGTTGTGTTCACTATGTCTGTAGGACATGAGCCGATACCGCGAGAGCTGTCAACACAGAGCAAAGCACACTATCACTCTGTTCGCCAAGTGAACTGTACTGCGTAATACATGTCAGAAAAAAGCATAAATACTTGAATTGTCACAATGCACAACGAACCAGAAGTCGTTAGGTATGATTGTTTAACGATTAGCTGACCTCACAGTGAGCATTCCTGCTCCACCGCTGCTGCAAAGGATGCTGGTGGGTGGGACACTTGGTGGAGTGAATGACAAATATGGTTTTGAAAGGAGATTGCCTACCATACATTTGTTTTTAAATCTATAATCTGTGCCCAGTGTAAGGTCTGCAAGGGCAAGTTTCACAGGTAACACTGTTCATGTTGGCCTCGATCCTGAATTCGTAATGCCCAGCCTTAGCTTTTGTAAAGGTTGCATTGCAAAAGTGCTCATTTCAAGACATTTTCAGTAAGCCTCTATGGCCGATATCGATGAAGCAGCCTATCGATCATTCAAATTATACACGCCAACACATCCATCATTCCAACAAGCAAGGTCCCGCAATGTCTGCAATCTGACCGGTCATGAATTTCGACAGTGTTTTCATATTCACGAGTTTCACGTATCCTAAGACAAAGAAATTGTCCTTCAAAGCATTCCACAGTTGCAGCATCGAATTAAACCTCAAAGAATGCACCAGCAAAACTGAGTGTGGCATTTGCCTCAAGTGCAGTACCCTGCAAATATGCAGAGGGCGAAGGTAGCAAGGGTTACTCCCATGAAGGCAACAGCAGGAAAAATCCGCGCATACGTTCACCTCAGTGGCATGACTGCTGAAAGGAACACTTTTTTGTACACTGACCTGGAATTTTCAGAGAATAAACACTGCAATGTTGCGTGCAGTGGCACAAAACTACAGTTTCGTAATGTCTGTAAGACATGGCGACGTGCAAAATTAACACCACTGATGGTTTGCCTTGTGTAGCAGCAACAACAACTCTTGCCATGTGTTTGCTTCACAAAGCCACTCACCCATCTGAAGTCTTTGCCGTCAAACTTTCTCGCATTTGTGAAGAGCACCGTACGGGCAGGCATGTTGAGTCCCATAGCAAATGTCTCTGTCGCAAACAGTGCCTGCAGTACAGTAATGCTTGTCAGGTGAATTACAATAAAGCACAATGTGACAAAATTTGACACAGTTTCTAACATACTACGAGTCACTTGCAGACGACTCAAAGGGGTCATGAACCACACCTTAGGTTTGGGGAGAAAACACATCCTGTGGAAAGCAGATAGTACTGCTAAGAACAGCCCAGCGAAATCTTGCAGTCATGCGCAGCAAGGAGAGTTTAGAAGCGGAGTGCGAAGTTGCCATTTTTTCAGGTACCCTCTTTGCATAAAAAGGCCTGTGCTCACCCTCTTCAGAGCTGCCGGCACCTGCTGTTACCCTCTTTGCAAAAAAGGCCTGTGCTCACCCTCTTCAGAGCTGCCGGCACCTGCTGTTTGACGTCGAAGAACAGACAGCATGCTATTGGCCAATACCCAACACAAATCAAAAGCAGCATTTGGATCACGTGCACTTTTTACCCCAGGGTGCCACTATGTGACAGCACTGCACTCCATAGTCAGCTAGCATAACACAGTAGCCACACTCGCACACAGGAGTCACAGCAGGAGAGAGCAATCACGTTTTATGATGCACACTCAAGGTCACAACGCATGCTGACATAACTTCTTTCGCCCTTGCCATTCCTCCCTTTGTAGCTTCCAGCGCGCTCGTCGGAATGAGAGACGAGAGAAAGCACTTAAAGCATGCGACAAATCCCTTTAACTTTGCTTGTTCTTGACAGATTCCAGAAATTCTTGTGGCAGCCGATTCGTGAGGCAATAAACTCCGATACTGAGGTCATTCGATGATTACTTGGAGAAGTGGCTTACGACCCCTTCAACAGTAACGCTACAGTATACGCAACAGGACTAGCGCAGCAGTACCTTGACAAGCCCCTCTGCAAAGAGAATCTCGATGGTCTCCTTCAAGATGGGCAGCAGGCCTGAATGATGCACAGCAATGCCTCGCTTCAGGAGCGGGAGCACCTGCTCAACCTACAAGGGGAGACAAGGAACCGCCATGGTCGACAAGGGTGCTGCACATTTCCCACATGACAGAGGTGGGGTATGAATGAGGTCTAATTACACACACAAGAGAGCCACGAGCTTCTGCCGTGCTGCCCAGAGGAGCCAGCTTTACTTAAAGCCTCCTTCCTCTTTTGGAAGGAAATCGAAGTTCTATTGTTACTGCCGTAACTGACATCGAAAAGATCTGTTTTGGCAAAAAGCATAGTCACCAAAGACCAAAGGACAAGCATTGCGAGCAAGTTGTGTGCCTTCTCCATTAAACCTTCTCCCTCACTCATGAATTGCCGTTACCTTTATAATGTAAAGTCGCGCCCAATATGAGTTGCGACATGCTGCCCGCGGTCAAAGTGGCGCCAACACTGCACCGACATAAAAAATACAGCGATGTAAAAACTGTTTTGACTACAGATATTTGGAAAATTAATTTCACATTTGTCAATATTACACTGTAGGCTTGGGGCACCTTTAACCATGGTCACGTTGCAGCTCACACTGAGAGCCACTGTACCTTTATTAAACTAACATGTTCCTTCACCAACCGTTTTATTCTTCAGCTCAACAAAAGGAGCACTCTGTAAAGAATCACGGTGTGTTGGAATAACGGAATACAGTATAATCTCATTAAGGAGATCCTGAAGGGACCAGGAAAATATGCTCCATTAAAAAGGGGTTAGCAGTCAAGCACTAAACCAAACACATTAAAGGCGGTTGTTGCATTTAAAGCAGCAGTTTCATTTAAGAGATTTCCATTTACAGATATGCCATTGTAGTGGCAACGATAGCACATTAACTCCACAAGAAAATCTGTCAGCGAATAAGAGTGGTTGTTCAGTATGACAAAGTAACGATGATGCAACGCATTAGAGCAGGAAATTAAATCTCCTCACCTGAGGAAGTTTCTGGTCTTCCTCCGAAAGAGAGTCCATGGCATTCTGGAAGACTTCCATCACAAGTTTCTTTTCTTTGACTGTTAGAAAGCAAAAAAATAAAACAAGTCATAGTTATGGACAGCAGTTTGGTCGTTTTCACTGCGTGTTCAGTGCGGGTGAGTTACCATGCAACATACATATAGTAATCATACTGCGAACAGTGTCAAACAAAGAACTGACGAAGAAACGACGTAGAGAGTGAAATTTCCCAACTTCTTTACGGAAACATATATGAGAGGCCATACATAGTAATCTTTAAAACTGCATCGTGAAATTTACCCCCAAAAGTTGTGAATTTTAATCCAAAAAGACAAGGCGGCACAACTCACAAGTGGTCAAATCCAGTCTGGCAATCTGAGTGGCATATGCCTCACATTCCTTCTTGCTGAAACTGAAGACAATAACGGGCGCGTAGTCGCGTTCCATGATCATCTTCACAATCTTGTAGCAGTTTGACTCGCCTGTGGGCAAAGCAAACGGATGAGTGCGTCAGAGGTCGCGGGTACCAAAATCGAAACCACTGAATTAACATTAAAAAAGGTGAGGGCACCTTTGAATCCACCCTTGCGCCCTTTCAGGGCAGAGTCCCCTTTGGCAGCATCACCAGCATTCTGAAGCAAAGCCATTGCTTCGTTGAACTTGTCCTCCTTGAAGTTTCCCTGAGGAAAGAAAATTGATGCCAAAATTTAACTGAAAAATGTTGACAAAGGAAAATTTAAAGGCTTGCAGTTAACAGTACAAAAGTATGCCAAAAAATGGGGCGAACTGATGAGACGACCGCTCTGTCCTCCGTTCTCTTCTTTGTCCGCATCCTTTTGCACTCTTAACCATGAATGTAATCCGACTCGCCCAATCTTCTGTCCTTGGACAAATTTAAAGGCTTACAATTCCTGACGCTACCCACGAGTGAAGTTGACAGTTTAGCCTCTCAAGACCAGGCTTTTCTGAATGTGAATAAATATGGAGTAGAGAACAGCAAACTTGCCACAATTATTGAAAAAAAAAAGATGTTCATAGCTTTTCATATAAATCCCCACAGTGAAATCAGAATTTTGCCAAGTTGCACACAGTACTGCAATTGAAAAATTGCACATATTGCACAGACACTATTTCGCACATAATATTTTCACAGGAAAGCAGCTTACAATGACACAAATCGGCAAGCAAAAGTCAAATCAAATATCTTCTTCTTTCACTGCACAGTAAGGTATACCCCATAAAACCTGCTGAACTGAGGTAAGCAGCTTGATGGGGTGGCTACCCCCCCCCCTCCCCTCCCCCATGTACTATGGTAGTCTGGGTCAGCAGTTATAAAAAAAATTACAGAAAAAAGTACCAGAACCATTTAACAGGCAAATGAGGTGCAAGGCCAGTTAAAAAAGCACCAGAAAGCTCACCAAATGGCCGCAAAGAGAATATACTAATAGCGGAGAACAACGACGCTCCAAAGAATGAAAGAAAAGAGAAAAACTCACAGATTCATCTACGACAAGGTAGAGCCCACTGCCACCAGCCGGGAAAATGTAGTGTTGAAGGGGCACCGGACGATATTCCGTGTACACCACGTGACATGGCTACACGTAAACAAACAAACAAAAAAAGCATGAATTCCACCTGCAATGCAGCTGGTCTATTATTCAAGGGTTAGAAAAACAAGCCTGCCATTACTTCTCGAACACCATTACAACACAAATGCATAAACTGCATAGCACGCTACACTCAAGCTCCCTATGCAAAATACATGAGGCTTCCGCAAGTGGCGAAACAGCTCAGGTTAACCCGCTTCAGTAGGTTGACCTTTGCCACTGCTTAAAGGCACGAGCCATCGATGAACGTAAAAAAACAAAGAGACCACGATCGTGGTTGTCCTGAGCTTGTTAACAAGCTACTGAATGACTCGTTCCTTTCTTTCTTGCTCAAACAAAACACAGGAACACTCACGATCGTAATGAGGAAAAGCAAACCTAGCTTTTGAAGAGATAAATCCACTGTGTATACTACTTTTCTCGAGAGCAATGTTTTTGTCATAGCAGTGAAGCGAGGCGTTTCAAAATTACAGATTAAAGACAATTTTAGAACAGACGGTTCTGAATTTCTTACACCGATAAAACATAGCCAAAAACAAGCCGATGCTTGTGCATATACACTTAAACCTTGATATAACGAACACGGATATAACGAATTATCGGTTATAACGAAGTAAATTAATAATAATCTTGTAATAGATACAGTGTTACAAATAAACATTTATAACGAATTTTCGTATATAACGAAAGTTTTTTTCGTGGCAGATGTGACTTTGTTATAATGAGGTTTGAGTGTACTGCATAGCAAGTTTGAGCGATGCGGACCATACAGCGTCCTTGGTTAGTGAGTAGAGTACGACTAACAACACACGAAAACTACCATGCAACACTGCCGCGTAAGTTTCAATGACAACAGTTCTGCATGCTCTCACCTGTTTATGCAGGTGACAGATCCATTCGGCAAACTGCTTTGCGTTAGGGATGGTGGCGGAGAGGAATACGTAACGAACGTTGTCCGGAAGCAAGATGATGGTCTCCTCCCAGACGACACCTCTTTCTGCAATGACCCCAACGTGGGAGAGATATTGATCACAGTTATTGTCAGTTAACAGGTAACCATAAACAGCACTGTACATTTAGTGCGACACACAGCTAGAGAATGAAATAAAAAGCAACAAATAGAGACAAACAATGCGAAAAAATTTATACATGCATATAAAAACGAAAGAAAACAGATTTTTCAATCATTTGCGAGAGCAGCATCATGCCCTGGCAAATACCACACTAGCACATTGGTTAGTGTGTCCATCTCCTAACCGCATAGTGTCACTATAGCATGTCTTTAAATCCTGGCAGCAGTAGTGAACCAGGTTTTATTTTTCTTTGCGCTGTAGCCAGAACTTGATACCTCCAAGACAACTCCTCTTTAAAAGATTGTCTGGGAGGTTTAAAAAAGCTTGTACATTACAGAATTCCATAATGTTACGCTGCTGATTGTTTTAAGTTTGCGAATTATGCCACAGAGCTGAAACGTACAAGGCAGAGAGGCTGAAAATTAATCAAACCAATAAAATCAAACACGTGTTTGCTGTTGTTTTTTGTTTCTTGAAATTTACCGAGCTCAAAGGACTGGACGTAGCAGAGGCAACACAACACGGCGTCCGTGATGTCTTTCTACCGCTACGTCCCGTCCATTCGTGTGCTGTAAATTTCCACGAAATGTATTACAAACTAGCCCAACATCAGTATTGCTGTTGCTTTGTGACCAAGTCTGCTGCATAATCATCTTCATTCACCAGCGCAAAAATGTCGTAAGATTTCGCCGCGCTATATCTAGCTGAACCAATTTTACGGGTATCTCACCTTTGTCTCTCATGTAGTGAATCTCGTCAAAGATGACCCAGCCGACCTCCCGCATGATTTCGGACCCCCTGTACAGCATACTTCTCAAAATCTGGCAAGAAGAAAGAAAAAAAATAGGGCACAGTGAATTTAACCTTAGCGCAGTTAGGTCCAAGATATCAAAATGCAAAGGTGTATGTACAAACAGCTACAGCTATACCAGTATGGCCCTTGCACACAAACAGACAATCAAATTAGAACTAATATGTCACTGTCCATTCCCTGGCTCTACTTATCAAAAACTTCTAATGCTTCAAGAACACCAGGCAATTTAATAACGTCTGTACAGAATTCAACAGAGAAACTTTTTTGTCTATGTAGACAAATATTCACAAGACGTCATTATGCTAAATTGGGTGACCATTCTAAAAGAAGCCATTAAGACGTTTCCTGTATCTTTAGTAGTAACAACTTCTCTTCCGACAGATGACACTAAATTCTTGAGTCATCTTCAGGCATAACTTAATGCTGATAAGCCCAGTGCCTTGAGAACACGAATGCAGGAGTAATGCGCTCTTCATTAATACAGAGGCATATTGTATAAAGGGCAGTAAATCGAAAACCAACTCACTTCTGTCGTCATTATAAGGCAGCTGGCACTTGGGTTGATGGTCACATCACCAGTCATCAAACCAACGTCCTTGAAGTCGTCCGTGAACTCCCGGAATTTCTGGTTGCTGAGCGCTTTGATGGGTGTTGTGTAGATCACACGCTGCTTCTCTTGAAACGCCAGCGATATTGCATACCTGCCCAAAGAGAGCGGCACATTTTGTACTTGCAAATTGATTTGAACTTCTATTACATGTTAAAGCAGTACTGACACAAACTTTTGAAGGCGAGATAACTCGTGGGGTAGATTTATGTGGACACACGGGCATCTACAAAATATCAATGGCTAATATAGACTAGAACATATTTAAAATCAATTTTAAAGTGCATGTCACGCGACTGTACACGAAACGCCCCACTTCACGATCAACTTGGTTTTATTGTAAATAACCAACAGCCACCTGCATCATGAGTTTGTGTCGGCTGCCATGATCCTTGTGAGCGCTCTCTCCCAGCAGACTTTTTCAACGAAAAGAGGGAGGACCTCCTTTATCGACTTGCACTGGAGTACAAAGGCTAACATCCTTGCCTCAGAGCATTTTTTTTTTTTGGGGGGGGGGGGGGGGGGGGGGTCATGTGCACATTTACAACATCCCAGAGGGGATTATAGCAGCACCCAGGGAGCCTTCGTTGACAACAGTTGTCAACGCGGTGCTCATGTGAATGCGGTTTTGTGTGCTCACGTAGCCAGCTGTGCTTACATGGAAATCATTCTGGCTCTCGCCTCACTCAGGGCTCCAAATAATAAACCACCGCACGCTCGAGCTAACATGGTTTCCAGTTGCGATAAATGGGTCGTTAGCTACTTATTGCAACAGAAAAAACAAAATGTAAAATTTTTGTGTCAGTAGTGCTTTAAAAATTTAGTTGGCTAACATGCCGAACAGAAGGAAGTCAGTCTTGTTGTTTCAGTCATGTACAACGCAAATACACGGGATGACACATACTCAGCCACAACAGTTTTGCCAGCCGAGGTGTGGGCAGACACGAGGACGCTCTGGTTGTGCTCGAGACAGAGGATGGCCTCCTGCTGAAACGGGTCGAGGATAAACGGATACTCTCGTGCAGCGGGGCCCTCTCGATTCCGTTTTAGGGGCACGTACTCCATCCCCTCCGGCATCGCCACCTGGTGGAACGAGACGGAACCATCCCATGTCAACAGCAGTTACTCATCGGTCAGTTCACACATAAATAGCATAGAGGGAACACAAAATTGTTCCATTCGTTTTATTCACTCTAATTATTGTCATACACTCGGTGTCGGCAAAATAAGAAAACAGCAGGCCTGTGTGGAACACGCAGCACATTCACAAGCGAAAGCTGGAAGAGCAGTCTTTCTAGAGCCCGTTCTAAACTCTCTTGGGGCAACTACAAATACAGTTGCAGGGTGCCCACTACGCCATAAATCGTCACATTTTGCGAAGTAGGGAACTACCCACCATACCATTATTCCTCGTTCTGCAGAGAATCAAGGTACCCGCTACACATCTGTAAGGCATTATGTGCACTTTGATGACGCTGTGGCTGATGACAATGAATAATTGTGGCTGAGCTCTTTGTAATGGGTGGGAAGCTTCAATCTTCTTACGTAATTTGCATTGTTCCCCACTTGGTGTTATTTTACTCTTGTACCACGCTATATTACATCTGCTAACGCGATTCCTTGCCCGACATGACGCCTGTATAGGGTCTTTTTGCGAAGGAGTTTCAAGCACTGGCGTGGCTCTGTGGTAGAATACTCGATTGCCACGGAGAGGGCCTTGGTTCGAATCCCACCCGATCCTGGATATCTTTTTTCTCACTGTACTCAAGAGCGGCCACGGACACTGGCGGACAACTACGCCACCGAAATTGGCTGCTGTTGTGATCTCATCACAGCTTTTGCTGCCAAAGGAAAGTCTCAACTTACTTAATCTATGGCGTCAAAAGGCATTGCCTCTTTCTCCATTTCAAAAAAATTTTCTGCCTCAACCAAACTTTTAGAGACACTCTTTCCCAACCACGAACATATATTTCAGCCTACAATAACCACATTCTTAAGCAGGAGCACCTTGTAGACACACCTGTGCATGTGCCGATTCTTTGATCCAGAAAACTAGCGCTGAATGAAACTGTCTGCCTGCCTCCATCACTTCAGTTACAATGTCACTGCCTACAAGACAGCCATTGATAACAAATATTCTGCCTACACTCTGTTTCAACAGCTTGTAATTTTTCTGTTTCATTTTTTCACGCACTCCTGTATGGAATGTTACGGCCTCGATAGTAAATACACGGATAATCGACATCTCATTCATCCTGCAATGCTATATATGCAAGTTAGTAGCACATCATCACACATAAAAGTCTGAAACAAAACGGCAAACAGTAAAACACCAGGTCTATGACACATGCAATATTTGATGTCGATACCTCTGCTCTCCTAGCTGTGACAATTCTCTACAAATTCATTTATGAACGTAACTTCGTGACATCGAGTGTTGGGCATAACGCAATCCTACGTTAATCCAATCCCACCTGCCTATGTCTTGGAGGGTCCCTGAAATATTGTTACCTAACTACAGGCTTCAGCTTTCTATCAGGCAAATTTTGGACCTTAGGGATTCAAAATGAATAAATAAATCTACACTTTATCCTAACAGTCCCCAAAGTTTCATGCTACCAGACATAGTCATCTGCGTATGTAAGATTCTTGAAAAATTGCACCTCTACACGTCTGAGACAAAGGATAACCCAGGCTGAGCCTTTAAGAATTGCTCGTTTAACTTGTGCACAGACTGTTCGTCATTAAAAGACAAATCCGCAATGCTGCCGTGATGGCAGCTGCACTTGGCACAGCAAGCTCAACTTAAAGCGCGGGTCGGTAACGAAAACAACCCGAGATACGGCTCACCTCGTGAACGCATCCTTCCACGGACTCCACACTATGCACGTGAACGTGCGGCAGATATTCAGCAGGGCTGAAATTAAAAGCACACGATGCGATCCACAGTTAAAGCACGCACGTTACCAACAACTACGCAGGTTAGCGCACGCCGCGCGATCAGACACACAAAAGCTAAACCAACGACAACACGCACATGCGTGAGTAGCTACTCACTCAAAGTCGTCCCATATGTCCGAAGTCTTCCTTTTCTTGTTGGGTTCCTCTTCGTAATCGTTGTCCAGGGATCTCTTGCCATCAATAATGGCTTGCACAAAGTCGCCGGCGCTGCGAAAAAACAAGAACTCCCGCTGGAAAACGGTGCCCCCGACATCAAGTAATGCACAAGTCCTTAGACACACTCCCGCATCGTTTAATTAAAAGTCGTTACGGTGAGTTGTCGAATGCTCCCAAAGCAAACGCTGTCGTGTTCACTCAACGATCGAATGCACCGTGGTTTATGCGCGGCGTGACACTATGCGGTGTGCTACCCCAAGTGCTCGCGCGTGCATAACATCGCGATGTCAGAGTTTTAACGAAACGGCGACAAACCCAGTATCATCACGGTTTGATTCTTCGTCCTTTACGTCCTCTTTTTTCACTGTAGTTGCGGTTAAAAACTTCGATTTCGGCGCATCGTCGAAAACACTGAATAGGTCGTCCATGATGGTTACAGCAGAATGGTTCTCGCTAGCGATCGCGCTAGCGCTGTCGCACAGAAATAGAAAACATTGTGTGAATAATATTGTGAAAAAAGAAGAAGAGCGTTTCTCAATAAAACAAAACAATTTAAAGCAAATATACCTTGCACAAAACTTGATAAGTAGCTTTCAAGTTCATTTATTAGAAGAAATGGGCGTTTGGCGTTTCGGCGATTTTTCTCAATTTAGCGAAGTTCAAGTTTAGCGTCGGCAACAATATCGCCTCCTTTCCACAAGGTGGCTGTCGCGGAGTTGCGGCGATTTCTTTCGCTATCTGGGCAAATCCACCGTAATCTAACCTAATTAAGGGCTTCTTTCGCTCGTTACAGCGCGCACAAACTACACACGATGCCTCCCAAGTTTGATCCGACGGAAATTAAAGTTGGTGAGTGGCTACTTTTTCGTCAAATCTACTCCCGATGAAACATGCCGACGAGTGAGCTCACTACTACGCGGCTCGTATGTTCTTCATCGTGCCGCTTTCTCAAGCTGACAGCGTTTGGTGCACGATTCTTTTCATTGATGCAGTGTGCCTCCGAGCCGTTGGCGGTGAAGTGGGTGCCACATCTGCCTTGGCTCCCAAGATTGGTCCCCTTGGTCTGGTTAGTACAATCTTGCGTTTCTTGCTTTGACAGCATAGTGGCGTGGAAACGTTGCGTTTCTGCGGCCAGCTATGCCTTTCGTATTGATTGTGACGTTGAATTAAGGACTGTCATTTGACGCTTAGCGTCCGTAACTGCTAGTCTGCGACAATGTCATGAGCTGGCTTATAAGTTGGTGTAGGAATCGTGTCGTGCCAGACCCAGGAGCTTCGTAAGCAATAACCAGGTGAAATCAGGGTCAGAGAAATAGGATCCAGACCGATAACGCTTCGGTTTGCTTGTTTATAACCTAACTTGCGCTGTAGCGTTGGTGCAGATCGTTTTTGTTTCGAGATGCTTAGCGTTGAACCGGGTCCCGCTGTTTGCAGTCGCCGAAGAAGGTCGGTGATGACATCGCCAAGGCGACGCAGGACTGGAAAGGGCTGAAGATCACCGTCAAGCTCATCATCCAAAACAGGCAGGCTACCATCGAAGTGGTGCCCAGCGCTGCATCGCTCATCATCAAGGCGCTCAAGGAGCCGCCACGCGACCGCAAGAAGGTCAAGAATGGTGAGGAAAACGGTTTTATGATGCCCATATACCCAATTTCCAAAGTCGCTTGGATTGCTCTGTTGGCCCTGTAATGGTTAGCGATTGTTGGAAGCTACATACATCAGTGGGCTTCACTGCCTCTTGCACCATGTGATTGAGGATTGGCAACAGGTCTTAAAATGGACCGACAGCTGGCCAGAATGTGCGATTAGACGCTGGTGGAAATGAACAGACCGTGAATTGTAGTGACAGATTCAAGCATCTTTTTTCTCGCGGTGTGAGTCAAATATATATTTAAAATTTTGTTTAAAAGTCACAAAAGAATGGCATGTCACACGGTCTAGTGTAAGTGCCTGGAAGCTGGATTATGGAGTCGTTCACTTTGCTGTAGGCAGTCTGATGCTATTATGTGCACCATAATTAGTGCTCAGCATTAGAGTATGTGTATTATTATGCATCCCCGCTCTATACTGTGCTACTTACGGCGTATGCTGAGGCGGCTTGCCTTCGCGGCAACTGGTGGAACATGTCGAGCCGCGGCGCGTGGAGTGCATGCATGTGCAGCAAATTGCAGTGCACAAACACGAACCGCTCTCGTGCTCACCTTCCACTGTTTGCAGCATGTGTTGTGTGTATACAATTTCATAGTCGTTGCAGATTGAAACCTTTAGAGCATAAATGCTTCACAGCGTTTTCTGTATTATGATTCCGTGATTAGACACTGTGACCGGTAAGCTTTCCCTTGCATTAAAGAAAACAGGTACCATAAGAATAGGTTTCCGGTCCCTTTAAACGATGCATCTTTATTCACAATTTGTGTGGGTGCTCTTTGCCTGGTACGGTAGAAATACTCGTTAGAGAACACATAACGTATGTTTTTATGCTTTGGGCAAGTGGCACCATATGAATGCAAGCCACATCACTGGTGCCAACAGGAGCTTATACTTAGTTTAAACCAGAACGTGCGAGAAGGTGATGTGCAATAGTTGTTGGCATGGAAGAGTTTAATGCGTGTTTGGCATCGTCGCAAAAACCTGTGAGTTAAAAGGAAACGTTTACAGGATGGCATGAGGGGCCTGTACAGCAAGTTCATTTTAGCATGCACACAGTGCAATGCGAGCATAGCATGACTACCAGCATTTCCACTTAAGGCGTCGTTCGGGTGCCTCAGTAAGACCAACACGTACCAACCAAAACTCCACGGTGATGATACCTTTCAAAATGTGTGCTCACTCAGAGCAATTTGACTGGGCAAGCCCTGTGACATTGTTCGTTTATTCTGTGTTCATTCTCTAGCACTTCTCAAACAATTGTTCCGAATTCAAGCCAAGTTCGGCAAGTTCTTTTAACAGCAGCATTGTTTAAACACCATCTAAATCCCTGGGGATCCGTCGTCCCTACTTTCTAGCCCAGCTGCGAGAGGGTGGAATGTCAGCACGCAGCAGCTGTTTGTGAGCGCGAGCCGTGATGTCACAATCACATTCACTGCCGGTGCTGGTGGTTCTGGGAATCGTAGTGGGAGCTGAGTGGGTTGAGAGAGGCGGGTGATGGCTGGCATGCCTGTTTCTGGTGTACAAAACGCTGCTAGACGTGGCAGTTTGTTTTTTAAATTCATTATTTTCCTCTAGTTTCCGCCTGAAATGAAGGTTGTGTCTATCGATTTCAGCACCCAACCTTTCAATTTGGCTGAAAATCTTGGTGGCAAAAATTTTGTTCAGTATCCTTTTAATTGACCTTCAAAATGTTAAGTCACTTGAAGCTGCGCCAAATTTTTTTTTTTACACCATCATAATGTGCTCTTGAACTCGCATGGTTTGCCTGCCACTTGCAGTGAAGCACAGCGGGAACCTGACCTTCGACGAGATCCTCACGATCGCACGGACGATGCGGGCCCGCTCTATGGCGAGGAGCCTTTCTGGCACCGTCAAGGAGATCCTGGGTACATGCCAGTCCGTCGGCTGCACCGTCGATGGCAACCACCCACACGACGTCATTGACAAGGTCAACAGCGGTGACGTCGAGGTGCCTGAGGTGAGTTTGCAGTATTTGATGTCGCAGACTCTGAAACTGTCTGTAGTTTCCCGAGCTGGGCGCAGAGTTGCAGAAACCTTACATCTGTGAAGCAGATTCAAAATTGAGTCTTCAACAAACAGTGCAGGAGTAAAAAATGGACAAAGAAGGGAACGAAGACAAGCGCCTACTTCTTACTGAGGATTTATTGAAAAACACATATATATGTGTGTTAGCATACTCAGTTTCATGAGTGCACGCAAACTGCCGCGAAAGAGGCGTCAGCAAGTTAGGTAGAAGAACCTTTTTGAAAGTAACAAAATGCAAGGATACACAAATGCACAAGAAGAAAAGCAACGAAATGCGTAAGATTTTTCTACTCACCGTTCGAGGCGGTTTGTGTGCTGTCACGCGATTGAGTATGCAGGCATATACCGTATTTATTCGAATATAAGGCGGTCACGATTATAAGGCGAGGGGGGAGTTGAAGGACCGAAGAAAGGGAAAAAAAGTTTGCACACCAATATAAGGCGAGAGATCCCGCCAGAAACTTTATTTAAATTCCCACCTTTGAAGTTCGCGAAATTCAGCTGTGATACCACATAATCACGAGCTGTCATCATCTGAAGCATCACTGCTTTCCTTGTCGCTGGCGCACTCCCAAATTTCGCTGTCGTCAGTGCCGTCCAGCGAGTTGGTAATGCAGCACTTCTTGAAAGAAGCGGCCACCATAGCGTCGGGTATAGCTGCCCAAGTGTCGGCTATCCAGCGAGCCACTACCGACGGAGATGCACGCTTCAAACGGCCCGACGGTGTCAAAGCCGTTTCGTCGGAGGCCATCCATTCGTTGTAGAGGCGTCTTACATGGTCCTTAAAAGGCTTGTTGAGACACACGTCCAATGGCTGCAGCTGGCTCGTCATGCCACCGGGGATGACAACCAGATCGCTGGCTTCTTCCTGTAGCTTTTTCTTGACCCCCTCGGTCAGATGTCCCCGAAAAGCGTCAAGGACGAGCATCGATTGGCGAGCCAACAGTGCCCCGGGGCGCTGGCACCACACAGTTTTAATCCAGTCGATGACGAGTGCCTCAGTCATCCAGCCTTTTTCTTGGCAGCGGATGTGCACGCCCTTAGGGAAATTTTCATTTTTAGGCATCGTTTTCCTCTTCAGCACCACGTAAGGCGGCAGCTTGTGCCCGTCGGCGCTGCACGCTAACATAACGGTGATCCGCACTTGGCGGTCACCTTTCGTGTGTACCGTTTGCGCCGACGGCATGTCAAAAAATATCGGGGTCTCGTCCGCGTTCCCGATCTGGCCGAGGAGGAAATTGCGCTCTCTTCGCAGTCCGATAACGTAACGCTGAAAAGACAGCAGCTTTTCTTCGTAGTCATGGGGAAGCTTTTGCGTTATAGAAGTCCGCCTTCTAAGTGAGAAACCGGCTCTCCTCATGTATTTCTGCACCCAGCCTCGGCTGGCCTTGAACTGCGACCTGGAGATGCCGCGATCTTTTGCGAACTCTCGGGCCTTCATCTGTAGCATTTCCGTTGTCACAGTCAAGGCACGGCTCCTGGTTTGTCTGACGAATTCAGTCAGACTTGCCTCCACTTCGGGAAACACACCCTTGCGCGGTCCCCGGAAAGCTTTGCGCGTCGCAGCGCAGGCAAAGAGGGCCCCCTTCTCTTTTCTCCAACGACGCACGTTGTTTTCTGGGACGCCGTACTTCCGACCAGCAGCGCAGTTGCCCAAAGCTTCGGCATCGGTGATAACTTTTCTTTTGAAAGCTGCATCGTAATGACAACGATGACTTGCCATGATCATTAGCCACAACGGAAATGTTCCCGTAGGTAATCCAGTCAAATGCCACGCCGAACGATGGTAGAGTACACTCTAACAAAGGTCACGGGAGGCTGCCGCTACACGCACACCAGCGAGGGAACACAAAAGACAAGTGCATGCAAGCGCACATAGAAAAATGGCCGAATAGCTGGCTGCGGATAGCTGCGGTTTTAATTTCAGCTTGTGGATTGAAACATACTGGATTTTCGCTGGCTGTTTTTGAGTTTTTTTTTATGACTTCCCGCGACGCGCCGTTGCCGATCTCGGAGCCCGCCACATTCTCGGCCGTTGCCTTTGCGAAGGCAACTGCCGTCAGATCGTTTTCTTTTTTCCCCCGTTCTCACTGACGATGACCTATTTGGTTGCAGCACAAACATGTAATAACGTTATAATGTTAAATATTCGGAATTATTTACATTTTCATGCAAAGAAAATAATAGTGTGCTTTTCCCGACTGTGAAGCAATGATTGATGTTTACCTCGAATATAAGGCGGGGGTAGACTTTGAGGCCGCGGTTTTCGGAAAAAAACCTCGCCTTATATTCGAATAAATACGGTATGTGCATCTTTCAATGAGTCCTCAGTTGGAAGTCAGTGCTTGTCTTTGTTGAAGATGAAGACTTGCATCTGTCTTGAGAGCTTTTGTGGGTCATTAGTGTTTGTCAAAGTAAAAACAACTAAAGATAACACAGTTGCTTCCTTGAATGTTATTTACACGGAGTGCTTGTTAACTCATGGTGCAACTGCTTCTCTCTTTGCAGGAGTAAACATGGGATCAAGCTTGTACAGAGTTCTTTTCACAAGTTTGACTTTAAAAAAAAAATAAAAGAGGAAAGAAGCCCCCCAAAACATCCGTGGTATTTGTAATCACTTTACTACTGGCTGCAACACTTCGAGGACTATTTCTTTCCTCGACTCTTGAAGTAGTCTTTGTATCACATTGTCAAGTAATTCCTCTCCTTGTAGAAACTCCTCGATGTTGTGGACTGTTATAGGTATCCTGTGGTCGGTGACACGGTCCTGTGCGTAGTTGTACGTTCGGATCTTCTCGGAACGGCCTCTTGACCCTACCTGATGAGTGAAGAAAAGGATATAATGGCATACCCAGATTGTTCATTTTTAATGTTTTCATTAAGAAATGAGGTTCTGGTGTAAAAGAATGTATAGAATTTGTTACACCTCTCAATCAAATGGTGCTTTTCAGCAAATGGACTTCTTTTGCTGAGAAAGTGTTAGAATTGAGTACAGCTCCTTTTGAAAGTAAAAGCGCTGTCTAAGGGGAAATGCAGGTCAAAGAATAGCGATTTTTTTCAAAAATTTTCACTTTTGATTTTAAAAATTTTTGGTCATTCAGCTCTCATTTCACCAAATATCAAGGCTGAATTCGAACAAGAAATCGGTTAAAAAGCGATCTGCTTCAGCCAATGCAGCTTTGTAAATCACAAATTCGCACATACAGTGGCTATTTTTGAGAACCCATCTCTCTGGAACTCCACGTCCGCCCCGCCACGGTGGTCTAGTGGTTATGGCGCTCGACCGCTGACCCGAAGGTCGTGGGATCGAATCCTGGCCGCCGCGGCTGCATTTTCGATGGAGCCTAAATGTTTGAGACCTGTGTACTTAGCTTTAGGTGCACGTTAAAGAAACCCAGGTGGTCGAAATTTCCAGAGCCCTCCTCTACGGCGTACCTCAATTATATCGTGGTTTTGGGACGTTAAACACCAGATATTGTTATTATTGACGTCGTCCGCCATTGCAGTTTGTTCGGTGAGGTAGATCAAGCTTTCTTCTAGTGTACAGGTGTCCCCCCAGTTTCGTATTTTGGCAGGAAAATAAAAAAAACAGCGGTTTCGAAGTCTGTTGCAGCCGATCCGGCCATCCCTACTGGTCACGTGGTACGCTACCAAGGCCGCCACTGGCGGAGCGGTTGCAGTGTATTTGTGTTTTTCGTAGTCCGCAATCGATCACTTGAAAAAATGAGACTTTTAAGCTCGGAAATTTCAGAAGCAAGAACCAGTACCGAAGACATCGCCGTAGGCTGAAGCGCAAAGCAACCGTAGAAGAATGTGAGTCACTGGCCGTTAGGCCTAATCAAGGCAGCGGGGATACGGGGTCTTGCGGGAACTTCGACGAGATCGACGCGGCGATCAAGTTCGTCAGCGCATCCGAAAGATAAGACAGTTCAAAAGTGAGAGGACGAGGAGTGGTGGTGGGTCTGTGAGCGGAGTAATCGGCGACATCGGTGCACTGACAGCAATGGTAAGCGGTGCCGTTTGTCTAACGTGCCGCACTACTGTACTCGTCGTCTGCGACGCCACAAACAAATGCAAGGGCCTCTCTAAGTTTCTCGAGCTGTACTGCGATAACAGTGAATGCCCAGAGTCGGTGCTTTCCGCCGCGCATAGTTTACGGTGTGTTGTGCCAGAAGGACATCCCATCGGTGCCAATGAAGACCGGAGCTGTCGAAGCGGCAGCTCGCGTGACAGCTTCGCCGTTACTGTGAAACCAGTGGTGGCCGTGCGTCCGACAGGCATCGGACATGAACAGCTATCACATTTTTGCGCTATTCTTGGCCTGCCAGCACCCATGCATAACAAGACTTTTATTGCAATTGGCAAAAAAGTTCATGTTGCAGCTGTCAAAGGTGTGCAAGAAAATCTTGCGAAGGCAAGGATCAAAACAAAAGAGATAATGGATGGAGCTGATCTTGCTATCATGTATGATGGAACATGGCAAAAGAGAGTGCACAAGAGCCGCAATGGAATAGGCACTGCTGTGTCTGTGGACACTGGTTTGTGCCTAGATTTTAAGGTGCTCTCAAACTACTGCCTTGCCTGTAGCCGGCACCAGGACTTGGGTGCTGAGGAGGAAATATGGCAGGCATTTCACAGTCCCGTCTGTGAAAAAAAAATACAGAATGCTCCTCTCATGCAATGGAGACTGAGGCAGCTTTGCGTATATGGGGCAGGACGCCTTCATACGAAACGCCTTTGTGCTTCACCAAGTTCCTCGGTGATGGGGATAGCAAAGCATACACTGCTGTCGCTGAGGCCAAGGTGTATGGCGAAGAAGTTGTGGACAAGGAGGAGTGCACAAATCATGTGGCCAAGCATCTAGGCACTGCACTTGGAAAGCTCCCAACACAACTTCCACGAGGAGAAAAATTGAAGGTTGGCACAATTCAGAAGCTTCAGAACTTTGTATTGCCATAACGACAAACGGGTGATCTTCTGAAGATGCATCGTGCCATCTGGGAAACTTCCACTCATCCTCCAGCAACAGCGCAGGCAGCCACAGATACTGTCCAAAAGGGGTGAGCTCCTGGTGCAAGCATAGGTGAGCCAAAGCCCTTGGGGAGCCCACACCTGACCACACACCAATCTTGACTAAGGCACAGGGATTGGCTGTTCTTCCTCTATACATGCACCTCATGGATGAAAAGTTGCTGGTTCGCTGTCTGCAACGAAAAACACAAAATGCTGCAGAATCTTTGAACAGCAAGATCTGGCTTTTGTGTCCGAAGACAAAGTTCGCCTCCCGAACAACTGGAAATTGCAGCTGCAATGGCCGTGCTGTGGTTCAACAAAGGGCACTCAAGCTTTGAACACGTCCTGCAAGAGCTTGGTGTACTGCCACCTGATGAACTGATCACCCTGGGCCAATCCAAAGAATGTCTGCATGTGAGACAGCTAAGGGCTCATCGTCGTAACATGGCAAAGAGAGTGTGCCTTGACGACTCTATTCTGAAGCAGCGAGAAAGAACATATGAAGCGGGATGTTTTTAAGTGGCTGTTTAAAGGGTGGATTGTTCTATGATCTCGCAAAAGTTTCATGCAAATCGCACTGTATACTGAAGAGTACACATATTTATAACTTTCAAATGCTTTTTTCTCAATTTCCATTTTGAGGCAAGTCTCGCATGTGCATAAGTTTTCCTGCACTTAAAATAGTCCTATCTTAATGAAATTTTGCACAAAGCTTCATCAGCCACTCTAGAATACAAATATCTATATAAAATTGCAATATACATAACAGACTTTTTGTTCCATTATTCGATATGCTGATAGGGGAGGTGTAAAGTATATATTTGGTACTCTTGATTTTTTTTTTTAATAAGGTAGCAAGTTAAGTCCTCATTTGAGGTACTTATCAGTACTGTACTGCTCATTTGCAGCAAAATGACCCATATTGGGATTCTGTGTGAAATTTTTAATAAGCTCAAAAGTGTGCACAAAAACCCCTATATTTTGTAATCAAGTAGTAGTAACTCTGGAACTACTATAGCTATCGGAAAAATAATTACAGTTTTCAAATCAGCATCACAAGATCTACTAATATATCAAAGATCTAGGTCAAGAAATAAAAAAAACATATTTTTCTAGTAGCATCTCCCCTTGAACTTTGTGATAGATGGTGTGCATAATGCTGTTTTGTAACAAGATTGCATCATTAGGGCCACACCTTTCATTAAGGCCATAGCCATCACTGCTTGTGTTCAATAATTTTAAGCCAGAAGCAGGGTATTTACAGAGATGTGAGCTGCTTTGATTTCACACAGACAACTAGGTACCCTCGGAAACAAATCGCACACAGTGACCCTGAAGGGGATAAACTCCATTGCAAGGCATTGCACTCGCTCCAGTGTGCATTGTTAAGTTTCAAAGAAAGGCTGCTTTAGGGTGATGGAACTCCCCTGACTGAGGACCAGCACTGATCTTTGAAAAATGCGGCTACCACAGCTGCATCTTACCTGAAGTTTTCTCTGGGCCGAGTGTTGGCTGAGCTGCTTTTCAAGCTCCATCTGGTAGAGCTTTGCTCGCAATATCCTCAGGGCTATTTCTTTGTTCATGAGCTGTGAGCGCTCCTTGCTCGATTCAACCATGATTCCTGTTGAATGGGAACGCGGCACAATCGATTTTGAGAACTCTTTGCAGTCTCCGATTGAAATGTTGCAGAGCAATTGCACTTTGTAAAAAAATGAAGTCCATGCCTTTCCTGCCTGATGCATGGCCAAATCGCAGTAAACTTCAAATGTCTTAATCTAACCATGTGCAGTCTACGGGCTATCCTGCACATCAAATTATTTGTGGTGTTTTAAAGGGACTAATAACCAATTTTTGCGGTACCTGTTTTCTTTAGTGCAACAGGAAGCTTATCGGTCAGAGTGTCTATTCACGGAGTGGTAATGCGGAAAATGCTGTGAAGCATGTTTTATCTGAATTCTTTTCTTGTCTGCACTGGAAAAAAAATCGTACATGCAACACATGCTGCACAAGGAGGGGTAGTACTATATTTAAGCTCTATGCTCATGACCTGCAACAATCCCACGAATATGAGCTGCGGCAAACGCTATAAACTTGAGTGAATGCTCCTTACGACTTGGGATGTTTTTCACTGGGATAAGTACAGTCTGGTTATGAAGATCCAGTATGTCTCACCGGTTGGAGTGTGTAGTATCTGTACTGCTGACTCGGTCTTGTTCACGTGTTGACCTCCTGGGCCACTAGCCTTCTTCGTTTTCATGACTAGGTCCTTCGGGTTGACGTCAACCTCAACCTGTTCTGGCAAACAGAAAAGAGAGGGCAGTGAGCAAGCTCTTACAGAAAGTTAGTTTAATGAATAACTGCAGAGGTTAGCGTAATCATAGGCTTGATGTGGAACTGATAAGGGATATAAAAAGGGAGTGTGGAAAAAAACAATTCTAGGTGTGTGCTTAAAATGCACTATCGCGCAAGCTGTGGTCATAGTGTTCACAAAGCATGCATTTGCTGTAATGATCACAGGCCTTAGCTGTATGTGCTTAAACTCGGTGTTTTTGCCGTTCATGTACGGCATCACCTAACAGGCACCAAAGGGTTTTCGTCGTACATGTACGGCATAGCCTGTATGTTTAAAACGCGCACCTTTTCCAATCATTTCTCATGCTTGGCACGTGCTGCCACACTTCGGGAATATGTGGAATTTTTTTCATGCGCCGATGTCTCTCCATTATTTCTTTTTTCCTTGCTTCCAAAAGCGGCGTGCCATCTATCGCTTGCCCATCCGAGCGAGTTCGTAGCGGCTGGTTGAAAAGATGCACCTTTTTTGATCATTTCTCTTGCTTGGCATGTGCTGCCACTCTTCGGGAATACGTGAAAGATTTTCATGCGCCAATGTCTCTCCGTTGTTTTCTTTCTTCTTTTTTTTTTTTTTTTTGCTTTCCGAAGTGGCGCGGTGGCTTTCACTTGCGCATCAGAACACGCGGTGCGGCTGGTTTAAAACACATGCCTTTTTCGATATCATTTCTCTTGCTTGGCATGTGCTGCCACGCTTCAAGAATACGTGGAATTTTTTTCATGCGCCGATGTCTCTTCGTTGTTTTCTTTTTCTTTTGCTTTCCAAAGCATCGCGGCCGCTTTCACTTGCGCATCAAAACGCGCGCACGTGGTGCAGCTGGTTTCGCCGTCATTTTGCAGCCAGCCAAGCTGACCACAACTCTGCAAGAAGTACTCGTCAAAAACGCAAAATCTATGCAGTTTCTGCACTCTCTCGGGACGCTACGTCTGCATGGGGCTGAGCGTACATGGCGCTCAGCTAAAAGCGTCTGTCATAAAGGTGCTTGATTCTATCATATCAGATCAACCAAAGTAGTACAAGGTGGCCACAAATACCTGCACACTCGGGCAGGCCCCACAGCCAAAAAAAAAAAAAAATTCATGTGTTTGAGCAGCACACAACCAGTCGCTGCCACTAAAAACAATGCCGCTGCTCACAAAAGCCCATACTCTCTCTATAATTCAACTATTGCTATGAATGGGAGTGCTTGGAAGACCTGCAACTGGAAGAAGGAATCTCGAAACATGGGATTAATGGCCGCATCACAATGGTACATCAAACCAGGCCCGTAGCCAGGGGGGGGAGTCCTAGGCCCCCCCTCCCCGTAATTTTGGTGAAGTATGTGTTTTTGCCAAGAATAAATTATGAAAATAGGTGTTTTTCTCAAATAGTCAAGGTTTTCAGCAAGTGGGCTCCCCCCGAGAAAAATTCCTGGCTACGGGCCTGCATCAAACGCAATAGTAGTGGCTATCTCAACGAATACACTTGTAGCTGTCACACTTTTTATACCACATGAGACTTCAGTCTAAAGAAAATAGTAGTGCTTGTGAAAAAAAGAGACCTTTAGTTTGTCTGCAAACTTCTTTGCCTGAGCGTCATACTGGATATCGTAGCCGTAAATGCAAGAAGCCATATAGGAGGTGCCATCTGGTGTAGTTGAGATGAACCAGGCGAACATAGAATTGTTATTGCAGAAACCTTGTGCATCTTGCTTCTCTGCTGGTGTAAATTCTCGGGAGCAGCCTAATACCAAATGAGTTGCCTTTTTAAACATTTTTTTCCTCAAGGACACTAGGCAAAAACAAATAAACATGTCTAAAGGGTCATTCGCACCTGCGACTTAAACCAGTCTCGTGACTATTCATGACTGGTGACCAAAAAGTGACTAAAGGCAACTGATGTTCACACCTGAATGCAACTTTTACCCGTTACCACAGAGAATTCAGATCTGCTCGCATATGGCTTGCATTGCCATTGTCCCGTAAAGTAAGCTGACGTCCTGCTTCTGCGCATGTGATTGGTACAGAGGTCTGTGACGGCAGTCGTGTGACTGAAAAATATAGCAGTGAGTGACTGAGCCAAAGCAGTTGCTTTGCGACCAAGGCGACCATTTGCGACTAGCTTGGTCTCGTGACCGGTCCTAGTCGCGGGTGTGAACGTTAATTATGATTGCATGAAACGTCGTATGACGTCAACACCATCGCCCGGTAATCTGGTATTTCATAAGCCCCTTTGCATGTACCGGAATACCGGAGAAGCTAAAAACCTCTAAAGACTGCACCAAACAGTCAGGTGTGCATATACAAACGAGCATGCTCGGTCGATCTCACCTCACTTGGCATCGGCATGACCGCAACGGCCATTGTGCTGGTGTGTATGCGGCCCGACCTCTCCGTTGCCGGCACCCTCTGGACTCGATGGACACCGCTTTCAAACTTGAGAAACTTCCCCACGTCTCTTCCACCAATGTTTAAAGAGGCGTGCCGTACGCCTCCTGCAAAGTGATAATAAAAATAGAAGTGAAATCATAAAGGCCCAAAGCCACTTAACATGTTAATAAGTGATAATATTCACTACCAATTATGAGATCACCCAAAGTGGTAAATTAAACCAATGCAGCAGTGATTTGGCAAGTTATTTTCTTGGCAACAATTCATATAGAGAGATTGCAGACTGGAGGACATGCATACGTCCTTGAAACCTTTGAAAAACCTTGAAATTAAAATCTTTCTTTTCAAGGCCTTTGAAAGCCCTGGAATTATCATTCCCCCTTGAAAAGCCTCGTATTTCATGACAGTGGTTTTAAGATTATCTTGGCCACCTCCTACAGTGGATCAGCAGGGATGTGACAAGCTCTAAATTTTAGAAACAATTATACAATGATGATGGTGATAACGATGCAATACTTCGACAGGGGTTTTGGGGCTCCTCGAGTTCACTCATATTTTTGTCTCTGAAACTCGCATGTACGTGGGCAGACTGAACGGATCTGTGCATTGCAAGACCACATACCTTGGTCAGCGGTTTCGTAGTCCAGCGGGGTACAGGTCCAGCCTTTCCACCTGCAGTAGTGCATGTACATTTGCAGGATGTCTCCAGTGAACAGCATGGCTTCCTGGCCACCAACACCGGCTGTCAGCTCAAGAAGCACCTCGCTCGAGTCAACGGGATCCGGGGGAACTATTTGCTCTAGAATCTGAGTGAGCATTGAACAAAAATTGTAGTCAGAATCAACTCTGGCTGTTATCTGCATACAAGGTGGACCACATGCAAGGTAAACACGCCTTTAGTATTCAAGCCGATAGAATTAGAATGTTTATTCTAGTTTACGAAGGAGATGTCCGTTATATGACGTCTAATCATGGTGTCGATAAACACAAAACTCACAGGGTCCGTTATGCATTCGCCTAAGACGACTTGAAGGCGAAAGCCATCTTCTTTTTCTTCTCAGTCGAGGTATTGATCCCACCCCGCCACCTTTCGAAAGCTCTTTGCACCTCACGTGGTTTTTGCACTGCCTCCAGGATCGGAGGCATGTCACCTGGTTTTGCACTGCCTCCACGATCGGCTCCCCTTTGACCAAGCTATGATGTCATGTGATGACGTCATCATGTGATGTGGCGTTACAAATTTTGGCAACATATGATGTCATCACGTGATGATGATATTTTGCGTCACTCATCCCGGACGCTGTGGGACGCCTACGGTAAATTTTCGTGTTTGATGAGGCATCTAAGGCTTTTGCTTTAATAATTTTTCAGTTTATGTATTAAACATCGAGTTCTATGAAGTCTTGAATACTAATATTGTGTTCACCTTAGGTGTGGACGACCTTGTACATATGAGAGCAACAAGTGCATCAGGCACGTAGGCAAGGGGGGGGCCCGGGGGGCCCGGGCCCCCCCCGAAATTTTTTCAGCCTTCTATATTCCCAGGCAACTTTTTTTTGTTTTTGCCAGGGAAAGACTTTCTTTCGAACAATTAGGCCTTGGGCCCCCCCCGAAAAAAAATCCTGGCTACGTGCCTGAAGTGCATCACTGGATTAAGTGAGGACAAATGTAGCTGTTATACAACAGTGAGGAGTCGACATTAGCCGACACTTACCATACATTGTCCAAACAGCTAACCTATGACAGCACATTCGCCAATAGTAAGCCAACACAAGCGAACATTAGCAATCATTTAGCCAACACTAGCCACTGCTAATGAATGCTGGTACACACGGTTACAACCTAAGAAACGATGTAAGCTGTGCCCACAGAACTGCAGCATGCCTGCGCTTCACCTGTGATATAACAGTCGTGCTAGCTGGTTTCCGCTCGAGTGAGGCGCAGTGGAGTGTAAAATAGCATGTCAGAGCAGCGCCTCCTGAGGAAGCACTGGTCAGTGTCAGTGTAAAGGAGTTTGCACTTCCAAAATGGCGAACATTTCTCATTCTCTTGATGAAGAAGCCGCCCAACATGAGCGTCAGTGAGGGCCAGTGCGAGAACGGGCGTTTTGTCGCCGAGCCAACCGCGATGTTTGCACAAGCCAAGCGCCAACAAACGGAAGACTTTAAAAACATAGAAGTACGATATAGCCTGATGAAGGACGGGCATAAGCTTCGCTATTTCGACAGTGTTTGCGAAGTGGAGCTAGCTGGATTTTTTTTAGGTAGTAACCGAGTGTAGCAATGCAGTACTTACCTTTTCTCTATAAATTTATGAGCAGAACTCATCAACTGTTTCTAATTACGTGCATTTTTCAATGCTGCTGCTACCTGACATCTTGACAAAAGAAAGTGTTGAGAGGTGTTCTAAACAAACTTTCATCATTTTGCTATAGCTGTACATGTCACCATACTAATGATATTTGTACTCCTCTTGCAACAGTCACTTTCCAATACTTTGCCATCCTTTGTCGCACATGACAATAGCCACTGTACCTGACGTACGGTGTATTCATCCACCACATGTTATACTCCCTATGTAGCTGTTTAAGTGTGCACTAAGTTGTACGCCACTGAGCGCCCTGGGCAAACTCAGGTGCACAGAGGTTAAAGGGGCCCTGCGACACTTTTTCAGCATGGTCAGAAAACGCTGCCGATTGGCAGTCGAGGCTCCTGAGAAGGCACAAGCCAAACATCATAGCGCAGCACACGGCTTGGAATTTACCATTAATTCTCAGTCAGCTAAAAATCGCTCCCACTTCTCTCGACGAATGATGCTATATACTCAAATGACTGCACCATATAAACAAATTCATGGCCATTGGCTGATTTGAGCATCACTGGTAGCATAGTTACTGCGCCCGCCACAAGAGGCCGCCACGTGCCTGCGATCTCACTGAAGGTTAGTTGCACGTTCAAAGAAAAAAAAAAAAAGAAAAAGTGCTCAAGGTCATGACGCATGCGTGACATGACTTTTTTCCCCCTGTGCCATCTGTCCCTGCTTGGCTTCCAGCGCATTCATCAGGATGAGAGAAGAGCGAAAGCAATTACAGCGTGCAACAAATCGCTGTAACTCCCGTAATACTTGACGGATTCTAAAATTTTTTGCAGTGGTCAATTCGTGAGGCAATAAACTGCTTTAGTGAAGCCATTCTACGGTTACCTGGAAAAGTGTTGCAGGGCCCCTTTCAGGTGCACCTATGAAACATTTGCGCAAGTACATTTAATGAATTCAAGCTAGAAGCAGATGCACACATGACCAGGTGGCACAAGACGACGATGTCATTATTTCATGTAAACTTAAACAGATAATGTCGAGAGGCAACGACAGCAGCAATGGTGATACGCCAAAACGAGTTAGCCACAAACCATCATAAGGACAAGGAAGCTACAACACTTTCTGTAAAGTGTCGTGCACTTGCCTGGTCATAAATATCTTGTATTTCGATTTCGCACTTCTTCAGGTCGTCCAGAGCCATACTGAGCATTTCGTTATCACCCGTCCTGGCAAAATCTAGAAGAAAAAAACAAGGACACTTGACAACTAGCCAAGCAATACACTGAACACTCCCATTTCTGTCTCTGCCTTTATATGTTACAAATACGAGGCTCACCTCAAGGTTAAATTTGTAATTAACTCTACAGCATGACTAATAAGGCGTGTTACTTCGGCAGACAGGTCATGGAATAAACCACAAAGGCGTGGTGGTTACATGCTCTGCGTTACTCTGTCATTTCTGTTCCTTCTCAAGCTGTATCAAGTACTAATTAACAGTGTGCTGTTAAGCACACTGTTATTTATTGTATGCTTCCCTTGCTTGACTATCTTCTGGCGTCATACAGTTATTACTATAAATCTAAAGTTCCCCGGTTAACATGGCTGTTTTGTCTCAATGTAAATGTGCTGCGATTTACATCACAAATGACAAGAGATGGTGAAAGAAAAGAAGTCACTGTTCCTTGTTGTCTGCACTGTTCAATACTTCCAAAAGATGTACACAAACTTGCCCTACAAGCTACTTTACTATGCATTCAGTTTCAGTTATGCTTCCGACAAATGAGGGCCCGTATTCACAGACCACGTTTCACAATAAAAATTTTCGTAGGAGTATATTTCAGCCAATCCCGATGCAGGACATATCATTAGCGAAACCGGCTGACCAATGGGTAAACACGTTTACAAAAATGAAGTTTTGTGAATATGGTCCCTACCGCTTACTTCCCAATCACAATGCTACTCTAATTGAATGTGGGTCTGAGTCATAAATAAATATCGGAGGCTATTTGTCCTGTAAGCACTCGAAGAAAGTGCAGCACAGCATCATCACCCCTTTAACAGCTTTGTCAGCATGCTTCAGCAGTGGGCAACAGACAACAATTGGTTGCCTATGATGTAAATTGTACTCCTTTTTTTTTTCATTTGCATTCACTCTCATTTATACTGTTTATTTGGCAATAAACTGATACCCAGCGCTAACGTTTTCCATTACTATCGCCAATCAATGGCTCAAGAATTTAATTTTCTGAAATTTATGTTTTCTAACGTAAATTTGCTGCCAGCCAGAGTAGAGAGGGGCGTGACAGTTTGACAATCTGAAGTGCATGGGGCAGCGATATACCCCGAAATGCTACGAGTCCGTAAAGGTTTTCTGAAATGAGAACTCTACGGAAGTCATATCGTGTATGTGTTGCTCACTGCGCGAATGCTTTTTACTGGACGACGAGAGAATCTCATAAGTCATCAAAGGCCGAAATATGACACACAGGAGATGGGTTTTCACTTCCGGATTGCGATACCAGTCGGAAATAATCTGTGCTGTTGGGTATGCTACACCGGCTGTTTTTGGCAAGCTGGTGTCGACGTGTTAAACACGTTGGAAGCGACTAAAGAATGAAGGATAAGAACAGGGCTACAGGCACTCTAGCAGGCTGAGGGCCAAATTGGGTGCCTTCGAAAATGGCATGCAACCCAACCTCAATCACAACCTTAATCGACTCTAGCACGCTCGAAAAGAGCCCACGTGACTGAGGTATGCTAAAACACGGGACATTTCTGATCGCGACAGGGCCCGATCAACATCGACTTTCTAGATCGCAGATTTAACCCTTTCGAACCTTCGCAATGGCGATAGAGATTAAATTAGACCCCTCTATCGACATCGGAAGTGCCCCTGTGATTTCGCGATACCTTCAGTGCGAAATCTTAAAAGCATTTAGGCTCTGTTCGAATGTTCCGGCAATGATGACCAAAGATGTCTAGAGGTAAGTGAGTGTGAGGGACAACCTTTTTCCAAGTCTTTGAGGCCATCGACTTCCTTTCTGAGAGTGTTGACTTTCTCGAAGAGGCGCACGATTCCCGACAACCGCGCCACCTTGTCGTTCAGCTCCTTGGTCCTCTTCGCGTCCAGCGAACGACGCAGCAGTTCCGTCTCCACGTCTCTGAGCTCCTTGGCCACGACTTGGAAGTACTTCAGCAGAAGCTTGGGATCCACGGCTACACTGTCCTTTTCGGGAAGGGTCGCGAAGTAGCGCTGGTCCGGCAACCCGACCGCGGAGCGTGACCAAAGATGAGCGTTTTTTAGTACTTTGCACGAACTGCAGTGCCTGAGTGCACCCGCTGTTTGCAACGTCCTGCATGGCTCAGTCTTGAGATGCGGTTGCTTAAGGAATATTCGTTGTCTGGAGAAGACGCACAAGCCGCTTACTGCGGCCCGTCGTCTGGTCAAGGAAGCAGCCATCTTGGGCAGTCACGTGGTGCAAACAAGCACGCAAAATTCGAAAGTGAGCATTATCCTGTTCCGGCACATTTCCTAGCGCGTACTTTTATTTTGTATACAAAGATTGCTGTCGTTATTTGACCGTAACTAATTAAAAATAACTTAAAAGTACAACACACATTGAAAACAATATTTATAATGACGTTTTAAATACCGAAGTCCGCGGAAGGGGGTGTAGCTCAGTGGTAGAGCGTTCGCTTTGCATGTGAAAGGCCCCGGGTTCGATCCCCGGCACCTCCACGAGTTTTTTTGTTTTATTTCGCCGCCGTTCTTTTTCTTTATTGTTAAACGAACATTATTAAACAAATGAGCCGTGATTGTGCAAATCTGCGCGTGGCATGTTCTCGCAGATTGGCGCAGAAAGCACGCACTCAAACAGCCGCCGAAAGGCTCGAGCCTTATTATCAAAACATACGCGGCCCCGCATACATACAGACCTCACAAGGGCACAGGCTACGATCTGGAGGCAAATTCAAACAGATTCTTTTCCCAGCCCCCATCGGCTGTCTAAAATTTACCCGGAATCAATTCAACCACGCTGCCGACATTGCGGATGCCTGAAGGTTACCCAAAATCACATTCTTTGGGAATGCGAGGGAAACCCGCCTCCAAAAGCAGTACTGTCAGCTTCCTCCCTCGAGGCGTGGGAGTCATTCCTGTCATCAAATGACCAACGTATTCAGACAGAAGTTATTAACTGGGCCGAAAAGGTCGTGGCGAGCTACTTGCCACCACCATTCGAACCACCGGCAAGCTAAATTCAACGAGCTCGCTGTAAAGTTGTTTCTCTCTCTTTCAAACAAACAAACGTGTTTACGACGCGCCTTGTTTTTACGGTACGAATGGGACTTTCATTTTATTTTATGATGGAGCGCACTCTTCACTATGAAGTGGGGCGGCTGTGTCGCGTCTCGTTTCACTGAGTAGACAGAAATTTCGGTAAAGTTCCTGGCGTGCAGTGTTGGTGGTAACGCGTTACCGGTGCGTTACAAGTAGTTACCGGTACCGCGTTACCACCAACACTGCACGCCAGGTACTTTACCGAAATTTCTGTCTACTCAATGAAACGAGACGCGACACAGCCGCCCCACTTCATAGTGAAGAGTGCGCTCCATCATAAAATAAAATGAAAGTCCCATTCGCACCGTAAAAACAAGGCGTGTGTAAACACGTTTGTTTGTTTGAAAGGCTCGATCGAGCCTTTCGGCGGCTGTTTGAGCGCGTGCTTTCTGCACCAATCTGCGAGAACATGCCACGCGCAGATTTGCACAACCACGGCTCATTTGTTTAATAATGTTCGTGTAACAATAAAGAAAAAGAACGGCGGCGAAATAAAACAATAAACTTGTGGAGGTGCCGGGGATTGAACCCGGGGCCTTTCACATGCAAAGCGAACGCTCTACCACTGAGCTACACCCCCTTCCGCGGACATAGGTATTTCAAATGTCATTGTTTTTTTCACGAAAGAAAGGGGAGGGGAATTTTAAGGGCTCGATTTTCTTTGCTAGACACAACATTAATTAGAACTAACAGACAAGAGAGCCAAGGAAAGTATAAGGATGTTATTTCTAGTAATTACGACCGAACCTGCTACCTTCGTATTCGAAGGTCGTAGGTTCAGTCCCTGCCGGAGGCAAGTTATCTTTTCGTCCACATTGCTTTCTTCACATTTACGTCGTAATTACTACAAATAACATCCACTGTACTTTCCTTGGCTTCCTTATCTATCAGTTCTAATTAATATTACTTTTTACAGTAACTTAGTAACGTAGTCGTTAACATCTCGGAAATGTAACGCGTATTGTACTTTATCATTTTCGGTAACATACTAATGTTGCGTCTATCATTCTTCGATCCATAGCACTCGGCGTGGTTCTTCTCGTTTTTTTTTAAGTTCTCAACTATGTATGTTAGTACTGGCAAAATACAATGGTTGTACACTTTTTCCGCTTTATTGACAGTTGCCGGTCATGAGTTGGGAGTGCTTACCGTACGCGCACCGTTCCGTCCTTATTCCTTCGTGAATTTCCTTCAATTAAATGAGTATGTTCCTTTGTTAGTAATCCGCATTTTTTCACGATACCACGGCGCGTGCGTTCTTCCTCTGGCGGATAAGTCGCGAAACGCCTCTTGATCTCGGAGGCAAACGGCAAGAGGACAGCACAGGAAAAGGCGACCTGACCTAGATATACGTACCCGGGCTTGTACCGGTGCTTGGATCCGATTGTCAATCATGACCAAATGCGCGAGTGGGAGTACTCGAGTGTATATCTTCTATCTTTTCAGAGTAGCAGTTACAGTATAACGTAGCCAGAAATTTTTTTCGGGGGGGGGGGGGGGGTCTGCCATACTTTATGTCTGTTCGTGCGCTTGTATATGTGCGTGTGTAAGTAGTACACACGCAAAATCGAAAAACTTCGGGGAGGGGTGTTGAACCCCCCTCCCCGAAGTTCATTTCCATCTTTCTTTGAACAAAAAAGAAGGAAGAGAATAACTTCATAGCGTTAGATACGTACCTTTAACAACTATAGACGTCGAAGTTTTGACCGAGACACGTTGATTGCTTTAATTCGGCGTCATATTGGCTGTACACGAGAGGGCCAATGACTACACTAACTACGTACTACGTATTGTAAACTAAGAATGGCCTTCACGAATTGGAGCCTCGAATAACGGATATCGCTACGAGTACTATGACACCGCTGAGGGCGGCAACGTTGACGTATGAGGCGTATACGTGAAGCCTGGCCATCACGCTGGGTCTTCTGATTACCAGTCTGACCGTCGCGACCAGGGAGGAGCCGTCGTAGCAGCTGGATTGGGTGAAAGAGGCAGAGATGCGTTTATAATCGTTGCTGTCACGCCGAGCTCGGCTGTAGCAGAATAAAGCACTTTCAGAGCGTGTGACGGTATGCATCGCAATAAAATCGGCGGATTTGTCGCCGGTGTATACGAGGAGCGTGGGCCATAGACGCTATACATGATAGAGCAAAATATTAATAAATTTATTTCGTCGATCCTCATTATACAGAGAAGAATCAACCTATAGCATAGTTACGCTATGGGGGTTAAAGGGACCGACAACTGATTTTTTTCGACCCAGCTTTTTACGGCGCGACAGGAAGCTTACCATTCGTAGCGTTTGTAGCTGCAGTGGTTTATCCTAAAAGCACGCAGTTATTTTATAAGCAGTATTTTTCGATCTGAGAGGCTCCAACACGCATGAAGGCTTGCTCCAGCAACGCTGAGAATTGATAGCAATGCCGCTAGCCCTTGTGAAAGCTGTCGTTGTTCTGCTTTCGCAGGAGTTACTGTAGCTATGCTTACCCACCTTTATTTTGAGCTTTCCAGCCATTTTTGAAAATAGCAAGCTGTTACAATGAGATGATGTGGCTTTATACACCTTCTCGGTATTTGTACAGCGTTGTGCGCGCCTGCGACCAAGGTTGCCTGCGCCTGTGTCATGGATGGCTTTTCGCGGCATGGGATCATTACGCCAAGCGAAGGCAGCGCCACTTTGTTGCATACAACTAACGCAGGCCTATATGTACATTTTTATGGAGTAATATCTTTTAATATAAAGAAATGAACAATATTTCAGTACTAACAGAAAAGTCATCGAACGCATACACCAATCAATGGTCACGTGACCGGCTTCATCGGATCATGTATGATTTTGCCGCCAGAGGCGCCAAAGGTCATTTTTCCCGACTTTCAATGAAGAAATAAAAATATAAATCCGCCTCTCACGAGATAAACAGGGTTGGTTTGAGTCAATGCGACGGACAATCTTTCCATCAGTGCAGTCATCTCATTTCATGTTCTGGGCAGTTGTCGGTCCCTTTAAATTTCCCGAAAGCGCTACAAATAATTATGATAAATTTCAATCGTACCATTGCAGTTGGGGTGGAGGGATGAGGGGTATAAAGTATAGGCGTATTCAGGGGGAGGGTTGGAAGGCCCCCCACTTTTGCGCTTTATTGTATGCACACACGCGCGCACATACATGCGTAGCAAGAGGTCGGACGTCCCATACCGGCCCCCGAAATAAAACCATGGCTATACGCGCCTGATGTCAATCAGAAGTTCTGAGGGGTGCGAATTATTTTGCGGAGGCTTGAGTTTTGTATGGATTCCTTGTAGCACGTGAGTTCCTGCCATCATCGACAGTGGCACAGGGTGAAGGGCAGGAAGTCGACCGCCCCACCCTCCCTTCCCCCAATCATCTAAGCAGGGTACCGAGTCAACCTCATATCTTTACTCAGTGGGACCTGCCCCACCGTCCCATCATTGTATAATGCGCAGGATTAAGGCCATGCAAATTTTCGACACTATGGCAGCCGAGGGCCCACCTGACGTTGCATTCCAGACATGGCATGACATGGCAAGAACTTTATTTTGTTCCAGAGAAACTTGGGCCCAAGGGCTAATGCTCCAGCTAAGAGAACGGTTCACTTCCCACCCTAAATCCAGGGACCAAAGGCAGGCCTTTTTGAGCAGCACATCGTTGCTTCAGTTTCATTTTTGCATCCTCCTTCTCCTCATTAAACATCTTTTTGCACCATGGAAAAGCTTGTTTTCTTCCAGACCTTTCCAGGAAGGGGGTGAGGGGGGCATTGCGGTAAGACATTATGGTAAGATCTATTCCACGAGTCAGCGTCTATGTAAGGAGGTATGTACGTGGACGTACTTGTAGATACCGGTGTCCCAGAACTCAGCACGTAGGATGTGCAGGTTGTTGGCAAGGTCAATCTTTACCCGGCCATCGGACAGCTGGGACACCACCATGGGGTTGAGCAGAACCGAGCCGTTGCGCCACTGGTAAAACTTGCTGTTGAACCGCTGCCTGTGGCGTTTCCAAGGCGCGTTATAGGCTATAATAATAATAATATAATAATAATAATAATAATAATAATAATAATAATAATAATAATAATAATAATAAGAAGAAGAAGAAGAAGAAGAAGAAGAAGAAGAAGAAGAAGAAGAAGAAAGAAGAAGATCTGAAGTGGTCGTCGAAACACTTGGGCACTTCGCATGGAATGACTCAGCTTCTCGACGTGCTAGTGCTCCAAATGGCGGCCGCGGTGACCTCAGTGCACGATATCGTGACACCGCAGAAGTCGTCTTTGCCATTTTTGTCTTACTAAACAGTTTTATAGTTTCTTGTTGTTTTATAGTATCTGTTAGACTTTCTTGTTCTTTGCTTTTTCAAATTGTCTGTATGGTTACCGTAACCACTTGATTTATATATCACCTTTTTTCATTCAGATCATGTATGGACCCCCCCCCCCCCCCCCCGACAGTTTTTAACTTTTGGTCTCCCTGTGCTGTACTAATTTTGTAAGCACTATTATGTGAAACGGTAAAAAAAAACTGATATCGTTGATGAATGAAACTTGAACTTGGAACATGCGTCCAGTACGGTTTACTGTTAAAGGGAACGCTCATGTGTGCTCATTTCACATCACTGACGACGTAACAGCAAGTGGCTCTGGTGTGGCATCCGACCGCTGTACGGTAGGTCGGGAGGAGTCCTAACTGCCAACCACAAGTTACTCTGATAAGGGAGCGAAATCCGCACATGCGCTGCACGATAGTGCTCACAGTGGACCTTGATCTCTGCACATGGCTTTGTAATTGACAGAGTTCGTCAACGGGTACGTCGTCACATGCTGCTATGATCTCTGTATCTCCGAGCAAGCCACACCTGCAGGGCTGCCATGTTTTTTCTCGACGTGCTAGTGGCTAAAGATATATCGACCGTGGGGACATCAGTGCACGCTGTGTCCATCACTCGCCTCGAGCAGGAAAGCAAAACCTCGCTTCCGCGCACTCGGCTGACCGTCCGGCGCCTCGCTCTCTTGGGCAATTCGAGGATCTTCTGGCGCAGAGAGAAAATGCCGCGGCTGTTGTCCACGACCTCCTCGACGAGGCCCGACGAGTCCGTCACCACCACGATGCCCTTGCCCTGAACGCAGGGTTCCTGCGATTTAATGAGCATGTACACGCAACTGCAGCTCACTTCCGCATTCACGGTCATCATGATGTCACTAAGCAAGCTATAGTATACTGCGCGACGGAGTAAACCACCGACCTCTATAAAGGATAAGGTGTTTTGGGAGCTTGGCGTCACCTTCAACATAGTATAAGCCAGGGGTCTCAAACACGCGGCCCGCGCCCGCACATGACTGTCTTCGTCCGATATTTTTTTATGGCTTTGTGACTGAATTTTTGTGACTTTGCGGAATTTCTCGCATTATTTTCTCGTCCATTGCAATTAATAACGCTTTGTTCGGGTATGCTACGCCACGTGACTGGCCTCAAGTCTTTTTATTTATTTTTTTTTCGTGAGGCACCCTATGCGATGGAACAAAAACTCTACGTTACAGAGTCGGCGTCAGATTTCAATCGTTCTGCAGATCGGTATCGATGTGTTGTTCGAATCCTCTGACGCCAAACCCCCTTCAGAAATGACCCATATATGAGATACGGGAAAGGCCTAGCCACTTTCAAATCATTTGTTCAATCCCCCACCCCCCCGCGGCTCCCACTTTCTTCGCTGTCCCGGCCCTTGCGGGATTAAATTTCGTGACTGCGGCCCGCTAGCTGAGCCGAGTTTGAGACCCCTGGTATAAACGTTGGCCGTTCGGAGTATCATATAGTGTTCAGCGCGATGCGAGTGCTTCTCTCCTCCCCCTCCCCCCGCCCCCCTCTTATTTCAGCTGCTACGTCTAAGCACGTGGTGTTCCGGAAGCATTGACTTGTTAGTTTGGGACTTCAGTCCTCAATAGGACAAAAAAATCCACTCCAGTGCCAGCGCAGCAACCTATAGAAGCGGTGGATTTGAGGGCTTCATTACGGACACACTGCTTCTCTTCTGGTGCATGTAACTAATCTAACCTCCCCCCTCACACGCAGTATAACCAAATTGACAAAGCTATATCCTTCGTGGCCATGCCCTAACCAATCTAGCTGTCCAAGTAAAATGTTTGTGCCTGGTGAATAATGGTGGCATAGTTATACAGGCATACAGAAAGGAATAGTAGTGGTTTGGGCTAGGTAGTTTTTCATATTGTTAAGGTGGTGCAGCGCAAAGAAGGGCAAGAGACGCAGAAAGGATGAAGACGAGCGTTTCGTCGAGAAAGAGAGGTCGCAAACAGTTTTTTTTTTTTTGTAGTTGTTTCGCCTCGATCGTACTGCGGCCGCTCAGAGAAAGTATAGAACCCGCGACGAGCTGTGGACCATACGTGACCCACTTCGACAGCGACGTTGATTCCCGAACGTCAGTTGTGACTTTAAATATGTAAATCACTCCGCGGAAGCTTTTCGTGCAAGTGGCTCGAGTTAGCATGGTTTTCTGTCACAAATGTTGGTCAGTGACGCAGCCTATTCAACGTGGAAATATGACATCACTCCTATAGTGACACGTACACTGCACAAGCCAATCATGTGCACGCTCCAGTGGTCCTTGAGCACCGACGAGATGACCTTCGGTATCAAGGCAGACCGGCAGGGTAAGCCTTCCGGGAAAAGGCTTAAGAGAAGCGTCATTATGGCTGCTTCCTTGGGCAACGTCGTGTTTGTGCCCTGTAGTAAACATGTAAAAGAGGGTGTGTCACAGAGGAGGACTATGAAATAGTTGCGATGTTCACTTTTTCATGTAAAACACCACACGCTAGATGTATCCATAAGACTTAATTTAGAGGTTAAGCCTAAAGTTCAGCATGTGACATCGTGGTATGGTAGCATTAGCCTTTGTATGAGTTTAAAGCGGCTATAGTAGTGAGCGACCGGGCACTTTCAATGCTTCTTTGTAGACCTGTCTTATCAAAGTCTTCAACATTGATTGCACGATATACTTCACATAGGCAACTGTGTCCTGACTGTGTTTACGGTTCATTGTAACAATGTAAAGCTGTTGAATACGCGCTGGACTATTTAAGAACAGCAGCGGAAGTCAGAAACGATAGAGGGCACCTTGCCGACACTTTACGTTAGTGTAGCAGACATTAGGCAAGATGCGTGAATGAATGTAGTCATAACTTTTAATTTATACACCAGAAAAACGCTTAAGTTCTATTTTTCAATGTTAGATCAAAATAATAATTAAAAAAAAATAACGAGAGCAGCACGTTAAAGCTGGCTTTTTTGCAAGAACATGCCTACTGCGGTAGAGCCAGCTTTAAAGGACAAGGCAAAATTGAAAACGCCCGTACGTGTAAATCTGGCTGCAAGGGTGCCTAAACAACCTCTGAAGATACAAACAACGAGCGAGTTATTCTCTCCCGGCGTTTCTTGCCTTTTCCGCACAATTCGTGACGCCAGCAGTCTGTCGATGTGACATCGTGAGGAAATAAGCTCTCGATTGGTCCATATACGAGGCATATCAGTTGTGAATTGTCTCCTTCCCTGCTTTGCCATGCATTTGAACGCCCCTTCTGCCTTGTTTCGCCCGATCAACCGATTTCGCTTCGTTTTGTACGTTGTTTTCGACTGCGCGAGCGGAGATAACAGCGTGTAGCCGAAAAGAGCGAAATCCTGATAGGCCCCACACTTAGTGCTGACATTGTCTACCTGTTTTGTGTCTACGTGTTTTGTTACGCGAAGAAATATGTGGCGAGGAGGAGATACCACCTGTATAGGAAGGATAGTGAAGGCGAGAAAAAAAAATTAACTCTCTCGTCTTTGAAGTGGCCCTTTAATGAACTTCAGGTGCTCAACAGCCCTCCGCTACGTCACCCATACCACTTTCCTCCTCGAAATTGGCTCGAAATGCTGTAGGCGTGGAAGTACAAAGGCAGCAGAGAGAAAGAGAGAGAAGCAATTTTATTTATTTCATCTTAAGGGAATGGGGCCGTGAGAAGAAGGTGAGGGGTCCTACTCGTGGTAGGCCTCCTCTACCACCCCAGCCCACCTCAGAATAGCCTCCTGAAGTGCCGGTTTGTAGCTGCGCATGGCAGCCTCCAACAGCTCCTGACTGCCTAAATGTCTACGAGGGCTTGGAGGAGGGGAGTGATTCTTACAGAGCCACATAATGTGGTTTAGGTCCGCTCTCCTGACAGAACAAAACCTGCAGGCCGAACTACAGCAAGACTGAAAGTTGGCCTAGTTGGTGATACATAATGGGCAAAAACAGCGCGCAGATGGACGGGACGAAGAAAAGGAGAGAGAAGCAGCGCTTGTTCTGTGTATCCTTTTCTTCGTCCCGTCCATCTGCGCGCAGGCCGAACTAGGGTACATTCGCGAGTAAATTTTGTGGCGTAAGGCAAAGGAACGAAAACTGCGAGTTTTGTAGTTTACGCCATACAATCTCGCGCCTGCGCGATGACGGACGCAGTAAAGATGTGAGTGTTTGGCGACATAGGCGGCAATGCCCGCATAAGTCGCGGTATGTAAGCAACCTTTCTCTGGAGGTAAATGCAGAGCAGATGCACGAATCTCGCCTTGTATCCGACGGTGCAGATTCCGGCACGCCGGCGTCTGCCCACGGAACCGCAGCGGTCGCAGCTACTCCACTCGGACCACTCGAGCCACGTGACCAGTGGCAGACCGGTGACGTCGGCTCGCTCCTCGGTGCTGTTGTGCTCGTTCTCCCAGACCTTGTGACGTTCAGATCACGTGTGAGCTATAGACATAGGTCGGCAAAAAATGTGGAGCTCACTCAGACTCACTCATGAAATATATTTTGCCCTTAGAGCTCACTCGGACTCAGACTCGCGAAATTTTTCTTCAACCGGACTCACTCGGACTCAGGCTCACTGAAAATTTTTTCAGCCGGACTCACTCGGACTCAAACTCACGAAATTATTACTCACTCGGACTCACTCAGACTCAGACTCACGGCTTTCTCTGAGTCTGAGTGAGTCTGAGTGAGTCGACTCATGAGTCTGTTAGCGTATAATTGGTTTTATCGACTATGGTGTCAATGCTTTTTCACTCCAATATCTCGCATAATTGGTGCTCTACTTGGCGCCTTTTGATGTCGTACCTTCAAATATGAGCTATCCGTGGTTGCAGTACAGTAAGGACATTTTTATTTAAAGGGATGACTCAGACGAAATATTTTTTATCAAGAACTTCCTGTGAAAGAGTTTTCGGGGGCAGGTCATAGCACCCCCCACCTCTGTAACTCACGCCTCTGATCAATAAATATTGAGCTGGCGTATGAACTCTAGGGCTTTGAAGTATGCGCGAGTCGACGGGACTATAAACGTGAGCTGACATAAGGCTGATAATATTGCTGAAGAGGTGCAGATAGAACGAGTGGTCGGCAAAAAGGTGTGGAGCTCACTCACACTCACTCATGAAATATATTTTGCCCTTGAAGCTCACTCGGACTCAGACTCACGAAAATTTTCCTCAACCGGACTCACTCGGACTCAGACTCACTGAAAATTTTCTCAGCCGGACTCACTCGGACTCAAACTCACGAAATTATTACTCACCCGGACTCACTCAGACTCAGACTCACAGCTCGATCTGAGTCTGAGTGAGTCTGAGTGAGTCGACTCATGAGTGAGTTTGCCGACCTATGGCTATAGATGCCAGTGCTTGAAAATGCTTCGTAAAAAAAACGCTACAAGAATGTCATGTACTGGGAGGAATATCCTTAACGCATGTAATATTTTGTGGCAGAATCGTAGAATCGCAGCAGGCGTCAAAACGTGTGGACTGCGCAACGAGTGGGTGGTTTAAAGCGGCCCGCTCATTACAAAGTGTGCGGCTGCGCAGGTGCGCGTGGCACCTTACGGACGCGTAATGGGCCCTTCGCTGATTCGCAAAAAGGAAGAATTATGGCGTAGTGGGCACTGCGCAACTGTGCTTGCAGAAGGCATTCTAGGGTAGTTTGAAACGGCCAATGCTACGCGTGCAAGCGTTCGTTTCCTTGCGGCACGATTGAGGCATGCACCGAGAACCGAAGTCAGGCTAGCAGTTGAGAAGGCGATGCGCACGGGGCCCGATTACGCTATCGCGTTCTACTCTTGAAGGCGAAGCTCAAGCGTCCTCCAAGTTTTTTCGTCGCTTCAAGATTCCATATTTTCCTGTACTCCTTCCTTAACTAAATGTCACGTCACGCACCATGGATACTGAAATACAAAAAAGACGCGTACCATCGAGGAAGAATTTAAGACAGAACAGAAAAAATCACAGCATATCCACGGAGTGAATGATGATGAGCTGGCGAAGCTGCGGAGGTTCATCGGTAAACCGTGAATCTTCCGTGAATCCTGCCCAGTACATCATCACCGACGTGAGATCGGGCGCGTTTATACTAAAGGTTCGATGAGTTATGACGACTTGCAGCTCACTTTAATTTTACATGTACGCTGTGAATTTTCATTGTTTAGAAAACCATTGCTGTAGGAAACATCTGGCGTTCTTTCGTTTTGCTTTTAGAAAACATCTGGCGTCTTTCGTTGGTTTATTTCATCAATCAACGGCGTTTTGAACAAGATTTTTATTGTTTAATCACGCACAGGAGAAATCTCACCAGGCACTACCTTGGAGGTAAACAATGGCTGCTAATGGGAATGAGAGACAGAAGAAGTCGGCTTTTAGCTAACACTTACACTTCTACTTCTACTAACGTTTCCTACTGGAACATGCCAATGGCTGCTAATGGGGAATGAGAGACAGAATAATTCGGCTTTTAATTAACGCGCACACTGCGAATTTTTTATTGTTCAACAACGCACAGGAAAAATCTCCCACCGGCACCACCTTGGAGGTCAAGATCTGGTACTAGCGTTACGACTGGTTACGCACTACGACTACGACAACTACGAGGGACGAACGGGTGCCGCTTTAAAAAAGGCGTTTAGTGGGCACTGCGCACCATGGAGTACGGGCCATGGATTACTACGCACCATGGAGTACGGCTCCCGTGCAACCACCTGCAGGTGGTAGGTGGCGTACTCCCTGCCAGCCCACATGCAACGGTAGAAGCCCGTGTCCGAGGGCAGCGCGTCCGTCACGACCAGTGCTCCGTAACCCATGAGCTGGCGGCGCGTATCCCCCTTGCCCAAGGCCACGGGTGCGATGGAAGACTTGGACAACGGGTCAACGCGGTGCCACGGAGACTGCGCCTCGGACTCCGGGGGAAAGCTGCGAACGCACACGCACGCACTAGTAAGCATGACTTTTAGGCGCCAAAGGTGGAGATGTAGAGAGAAACACACGGACACACATTTGACTAAAGCACACACGCAAAAGCAAAGATAAACCTGCATTGCTACGTCACATCCCTTGTGCTGCGCATGCACTATACAAGCTTCGCGATGGGTGCAAAAATGAAAATAAAGGCGCACCCCCTGCTACCCGCCCTTTGTGCACACGCCTATAAGCGCTTACCATATGCCGGGGCAGGGCAATTCGACCTTCGAGCCCACCAGAACGAGAACGGATTGGCGTCGAGGAGGCGCATCGTCGGAGCGTTCCCGGATGCAGCGCTCGTACTCGTCCCAGGACCATTCGATCTCCCGCCTGTGCAGGGCACAGCGGATTGCGATATCTATATATTTACCCGTACATGCAACATTAAATCAACCAACCAACCAACCAACCAACCAACCAACCAACCAACCAACCAACCAACCAACCAACCAACCAACCAACCAACCAACCAACCAACCAACCAACCAACCAACCAACCAACCAACCAACCAATCAATCAATCAATCAATCAATCAATCAATCAATCAATCAATCAATCAATCAATCAATCAATCAATCAATCAATCAGTGTTTATTCAATCGACTTAATAAAAATGGTTACAAAATATTTGGACCATTAACCTGTGTGGCTAGTTATTGGTCCAATGTATTGCATGAGTACTCTATATACATGTCAGGAGCAGAGGTGCAGTTAATATGATTATGAATCTATATACAAGTGCAGTAACAGGGTAGTATTAATGGTATGTTTTTAGGGGCGAAGCTCCTTAAGGCGGCACCCGTTCGTCCCTCGTAGTCGTCGTCGTCGTAGTAGTAGCAGTAGTAGTAGTCGTAGTCCGTAACAAGTCTTACGATTTGACCTCCAAGGTGGTGCTGGTGGGAGATTTTTCCTGTGCGTTGTTGAACAACAAAAAATTCGCAGCGTGCGCGTTAACTAAAAGCCGAATTCTTCTGTCTCTCATTCCCCATTAGCAGCCATTGGCATGTTCCAGTAGGAAACGTTAGTAGAAGTAGAAGTGTAAGTGTTAGCTAAAAGCCGACTTCTTCTGTCTCTCATTCCCATTAGCAGCCATTGTTTACCTCCAAGGTAGTGCCTGGTGAGATTTCTCCTGTGCGTGATTAAACAATAAAAATTTTGTTCAAAACGCCGTTGATTGATGAAATAAACCAACGAAAGACGCCAGATGTTTTCTAAAAGCAAAACGAAAGAACGCCAGATGTTTCTAAAGCAAAACGAAAAGACGCCAGCTGCTTAACGAAAGACGCCAGATTTTTCTAAAGCAATGGTTTTCTAAACAATGAAAATTCACAGCGTACATGTAAAATTAAAGTGAGCTGCAAGTCGTCATAACTCTCATCGAACCTTTAGTATAAACGCGCCCGATCTCACGTCGGTGATGATGTACTGGGCAGAATTCACGGAAGATTCACGGTTTACCGATGAACCTCCGCAGCTTCGCCCACTCATCATCATTCACTCCGTGGATATGCTGTGATTTTTTTTCTATTAAACACACATATCAATGAATACAAGATTGCTGCAATATTTTAAGTACACAAGCATAAAGAACAACTAAAGGCATATACATTGTAAAGAATGGTGCCTCCCTGAGCAGAAATTATCAAAGATACGCGATATCATTGTGACCTTTCGGCTTTCTTCTGGTGCTTTTGAAGCTGTTTAGAGCAGGTGTTTTGGAAACGCTGACGTTTTGTGCGTGGTATTAAAAGCGCTTAAGGTCAGGAGGGTGTCGGGGGTCTCGGACGCCCACACCATTTGTGACAAGGGATCCGGGACGACGAATGCTGCAATGTAGGGACTGCACAAATCCGAGGTGGGCAGTCATTTTTTTTTTTCTTTTCGTCAATTGTGGTCGGCACATTTTTTTTTCTCTATGGTTTCGAAAATTCCACCGCGATTCTTAGCAAAAATCACTGCCATATTTTCTGAAGCCCATACAATACAATATTACACTATATAAGACTCCACTCTCCTTCTGTACCTTCTCCTCACCCTCACCTTCATTTCCCACCCCCTTGCTATACCATATTATACATGGCTACACTATGCTTTACCCTCCCCCAATCCTCCTTTCCTTCCTCGTCGCCCTAACATCAGCCCTCCTCACCTTCACCTCTCTACCTGATCCCCTCGCTAAACTATACTATGCAAGGCTATGCTACGCTTTACCCGCTCCCTTCCTCATTTCCTTGCTCTTCACTCTCACACCACTCCTCACCCCCACTTCCCTTTCCCACCCCTCCCCGTTTCTGTTTCTATCTCTTTCTTTCTCTCTCTCTCTTTCTCCGTTTCTCTTTCTTTCTCTTCCTCTCTATCTATTTCTCCTTCTCTCGCCCATAGCAATGCAATCACATATGGCTCTCTTTCTATCTGTCTTTACTTGCCAACCTTCACGGATAAAGAAAGCTTCCAGTTCCAGCCTCCCCAAAAACAAGACGGCGAAGAGTTTTAGAAACTGAGAACAAAAAAAAAAGCTATTTAAAAAAATATTTTGCCCGTTTGTATAATATGTACTAATAGCACGTGGTTCGGAAAAGATCGGAAAAAGTGCTATTTTCTGCCTTCCGTTGCAGGGGCACGGCTCAGTGCATTTTGCATAAGACGATGTGTAAAACCAGCTATTAGCCGTTATTTCTCTTTCCCTATTTATTTCCCTCTCCCCTTTTGCTCGACCCCCCCTTCGATGGAGTTTAATCACTGGATATTAAAAACAACGTAGTACATTTGTATTTCCACATTTTCAGCATACATGCAGGAGCACGCGCATAAAACCTGAGTGTGATGTATGTAGTATAACGAGTGATGAATGCGAGCTTGCTGAGCTGTAATAAGTGCCCGAAGTTGTCGTCTAATGGCGATCTCTCGCAAGACTCACGCTTTGAAGAGACTCTTGACTGCTCCGATAAAGTCGTACGCGTGGCACTGTGATGCCATGATCACGATTACAAGAATCGGGACTTGAACAACGACGATACGTCAGCAGCACGGTCGCGTTTGGCACGGCGAACCAAACAAGGCATGCCGTTGCTGGTCTTGTCTTCTGATCATGGCTCGTACCCAATGCAGGGAATTGGCCCTGTAGTGAGGAGATTTTCCATTAAGACCTATAGGGTAACATGCTGTAGGTGGTATAATATGTCCTTCTACACACACACACAGATATATATATATATATATATATATATATATATATATATATATGTTACATGTTTTGAAAATCTGCTAAATTTAATGTAACACGCGTGAGAAAACAAATTCATTAACTAAGAACAACATTCGAACCGCACTTAAAAAGATGGGATTAGAATTAGGGTTCCTCTAATTTTATCATTTGGGGCCACTACATTAGAGATTACAGTCAAGGGGATGCCTGCTCCGCTAGCTGTGTTAAACCATACAAATACAGCAACAAAAAATTTTAAATACAAAAAAAATATTTTTTCTTCATTTTCTTTGTTCCAAATAATTCATTTTGGTGAAATTGAGTCTTCGTTAACTTTACTTTTGGATCTTTACTACCTCTCGGCTTATAACCTCTTTCATACTTTTAAAAAACTGTGTTAGCCTGACTACTCGGCTTTTAGTATTCGTTTATTTTAGTTCGTGTATTAATACAAGTGATTAAACGATACGAAGGAACAGTGCTAGGACGAGGATGTTCCTTTGTGTTTTTTGATACGTCATAGTGTCGACTTAGCGTAGCCTCATGAATAAATGAACACCAACTATATAACCCTCCCTTGCAGCTTTGCCTTATCTGTCTCCAATGCATTTTGCCACCCGATCTGAGGTCGGTCCTCCTCAGTGGGTACTCGCCATGAAAAATGGATCATTATCATCGTCATTGCTATAATCAATTCAATCGAGGTAATTTCTGCAAAGCGATACCCGCTTCGCTGTTCGTTAACCCTTGTTTCACGATGGCAGAGCCAGTAGTGAGCGTCCGCCCCGGCCGCGCCGCCTGCTGCACCGACGTCCGCAAGGTGCGGTCGCCTGTCATCGCCACACGACCGCCGCCTTCGACGCGCCGATGCCAGCGTCCGAGGTGGGCGACCACTCTAACCGAATCCTGTCAGCAACCCGAACCCGTTCAACGATTTTAGCTTTAGGAAGGGAGGAAGTTTGAACGTGTTGGTAGTTCATCGCACTGCAGAAATCCATAGCGCCAGAAACGAACAGGGGACGATATGGAGGTAGGACAATGCGCTTGTCCGTGTCTACCGTGCCCAGTTTCGCGTTTTGGGCTATGGTTTCTGCAGTACGATTTTAGCTTTGTTTACAGAAACTCGACGCGATTGGGTCTAGTCAGTAGTCGAGCTGAGCCATATCTTTACCCGGAGCTACGTGACCCCGTTTACAATCATCCTGCCAATCGAATAAGACCACGCCTTGAAGGCGGGTCAGCTACCGAAGTCGCCTGGACACTAGCTCGACCTGACATGATAGCATTTAAACGGACATAATGAGCAGGTTTTTACGCAGGTTTTCACGCCGTCCAGCTCATGACCACAGGCGTAGACAGGAGCAGGGAGGGGGAGGGGCGGGTCTTGGCAACACCTCTAGACTAGAGGGTGTTGGTCTTGGCCGGTACAAAACCATCCCCCCCCACCCCCGAAGCTTTTTTTTCACTTTTACATGTGCACATGCACACGTACTCATAAAAACACACGCACGAACATACATGAAGGTTGGTTGGTTGGTCGGTCGGTCGGTCGGTCGGTCGGTCGGTCGGTCGGTCGGTCGGTTGGGGAGGGGGGGGAAGACCCCCCTCCCCAAAAAGACCTTCTAAGTACGCCCCTGCTCATGACGTCAGTCAAGAGTGCGCGCCCATTGGTGCAGGCTCATATTCATCCGCCTTAAGGGACTTGCTGCCAAGGGTTGGTATCAATATTTCGGTGGGCTACAGTTAGAGTTCTTCTTTATCCTATTTTATGACCTTACTCGCAAAATAGGGCACCGCCTTGTTATTTTCCTAAGCACTCCTCTTACGCTTTCACAGAGAAAACGACGTCTCTGTCGCCGTCGAACGGGAAGCCGCGAACGAGGCCGGTCCGGAGGGCGTTCCCGAGACACCCGTCGTGGCGACGGCAGCTCCTTCTACCTCAGACACCGATCCGCAGCAGCAGCAGCATCTTCAGCAACCGCAGCAGCAACGCAGGGTGCTCAAGCAGGCGACTCGCATCGCCCACCGCCTACGTCAGCAACAGGAGCGCAGAGACGCGGTACGGATATGGCGTTGCGCTGCTGAGCACGAGGTTCGTGGGTTCGATTACTGCCCGTGGAGACCGCGTTTCGGCCCACAGCTAGGGTGGAATGCAAGACGCCCATGCACAGTTTCGAGTGCATGTTAAAGAACTCCACCAGGTGTAAATTAAAGACAAAACTATTCGCTCTAGTGTCATTCATATTGCACTCGGCAGTTTTAGTATACGTCAAGTCCCACAGTTTATTATTTGTTTAATACCGTTGTCACTCGGGCACTCCTGATCGCGAGCAGGGCCGATCCGGATCGGAATTCTTGATCGCGATAACAAGTTGGTCGGTGCTACAATACAGGTCGTGTTTGGCGCAGACGTTAGCCAAATCGCGATCACGAAGCCACGTCGCGATGCGCAAATCGCGATCGTATTGATGCCGACCACGCCTTACCGCGAATAAGTGTGGCCGTGTAGAAGCACACACACACACACGCACGCACACACGGAAACGTCTCGGGGAGCTTGAAGAACTTGCCCGAATACATGCTGCATTTTTATACTCATGACGTCACCAGGACTCGACGGCGCCTTCACGGTACAACACGTAACAAGATGAGAGCACGTGTCGACGCCATCATCTCTTTCATTTCAGCAAGTGCTTCCACGCGTTGCCGAGGCGGGCTTCGCTGACCGAGTCCCGCCTGGCGACTCTTCGAGAGCCCCGGGCTTCACGTGGGTGCTGTCCTCGCTGGCCGGGGCCTTCGTCACTGTCTCCATCCTCATCGGCGTCGTCGGCTTCTTCATCGTCAACATTCGTGCGTATATGTCCTGCGTTTTTCTTACAAGGCGTGAATACGGAGGCTAAGATGGAAGGTGGACGCAGTGAGCCATGGAAAGAAAAATGATAGGTGTAACCTTAAGGACTAGAAGAGAGCAGAGTGGATAAGGTAACGTACGTGTTTCAGGGATGTCTTAGCCGAAATCTAGAAGAAATGGGTATTGGTAGGTCACGTAGCGAGAAGGCAAGATAACCGCTGTTGGTTAAGGGTAGCAGACCGGATTCCAAGAGAAGGCAATCGCGCGAGGGGGAGACAGAAAGTTAGGTGGGCAGATGAGATTAAGAAGTTCGTGGGTATAACGTGGCCGCGGCAAGCGCAGGACCGGGTTCATTGGCGGAACATGGGGAGAGGCCTTTGCCCTGCAGTGGGCGCAGTCACGATGATGATGATGAGGAGGAGGATGATGATAAGGGCGGCCGTTGCTGCGTTGACGAAGACAGGTCTACTCGTAGAAAACGTTGGCTCCAGCGGCGTTCCCTGTTCAACGATTTCTCATCACTTGCGTTTCTCGCACGTGCGGGCTGCCGGAAATTGAACCTGCGTCTTAGAACTTAGCAGCGCTGCACCTTATCCGCTTAGATACCACGGATGGAATACTTGAGGTTTCTACTCAACATCATTGCTGTTGCGAACTATACACCCCGCGAGTTGTCTTTTTCCGTGGGACCCATTATTAACTAAAGGTTCAGGGGGTTGTCATAGCTGTAGAAAAACTTGGAGGACGCTTGAGCTTCGCCTTCAAGAGTGGAACGCGATAGCGTATAAGGGGGCCCCGCGCGCACCGCCTTCAACCGTGCCGCAAGGAAAGGAACATTTGCGCGCGTAACACTGGCCGTTTCAAACTATCCTAGAATGCCTTCTGCAAGTTCAGTTGCCAAGTGCCCACTACGCCATAATTATTCCTTTTGCGGATCAGCGAAGGGCATACTACGCGTGCCTAAGGTGCCACGCAAACCTGCGCAGCTGCACACTTTGAATGGGCGGGTAGCTTTAAGCCACCCCCTCGCTGCGCAATTCATACGTTTTGACGCCTGGCGTGATTGTACGATTCCGCCACGCAATATTGCGTGCAAGTACACTCTAAGAAAAAATCGAGTATTTGGGGAGTATTTCTGCCACACAACAATAATCGTCATCTGGCTTGCTCGTATTTCCTTTCTTGAAAACCCGGCTCTCGTCACTTTCCTTTCAAGAATGCTATGTCACGCTGATAACGCGCGCGCCGTTCGTGACCGGGGAATGCCACGACCGCGGTGATAACGCGAGGAAAGTACGCGCGGTAGATGAATATTGTTGTGTGGCAGAAATACTCCCCAAATACTCGATTTTTTCCTAGAGTGTAAACTCCACCCCCTACATGACATTCTTAAAGCGTTTTTTCTAACACGAAAGTGTGTTATGCCGAGGTCCACCAAGATTTTCATGACGTATTTCCGTGACGGAAATACGTCAGCAAAATGAACGCCATCAAATGGCAAAGTAAAAAAACTATAAGAAAAAGTTCCGTTGACAGGAGTCGAACCCATGACCTCACGGTCCGCGACGATGGCTGCCAGGCGTTTAGCCCACTGAGCTACCGCAAAACACATAACGGAGGCTATTTTTTTACGAAACTGTTTCAAGCACTAGCGTAGCTCCAGTAGTTCCATGGTAGAACACCTGTTTGCCACGCAGAAGGCATGTGTTCAATTCTCGCTCGAACCGAGTTTTTTTTTATTATTTATTTATTTGCATCTATCTCGAATTGTCACTCACGGACAACGCCGACTTTTCGGTCACAAGCAAAGACGCCGACACCGACGCCGACAATTGAATTTCTGCGCAACGAGCTCTTTAACGCTATCGCGTTAAAAGCGAAATGTGTGCGTGAAACGTTCCACGAGAGATGTATGCAGCGAGCGCGTGTAGTAACGATACATCTGCGAAACAAGTCTTGTTGTTATTAATTACTATTCCTCCGCTTTTCCGATGGCAGCTCCCGACGAACACCGCCTCGAGACGGTCGGTAAGTACGCAGGAATTTCTCGCGTGCCGTGTGTGTGTTGCTTTCGCGTTCTTTTTACACGACACTTCTTTAAATATCCGGCTTGTTGTCCAGGTGGAGCGGAACGCGGCGGCACGCAGCCATCTGGTATGTCCGCGACTTCCTTTCCTCTGACAGAAACGAATTCTCTTGCGTCAAATTTGCGAAAGAAAAAAAAAAGGTTTTATTTATTTATTTATTTATTTATTTATTTATTTATTTATTTATTTATTTATTTATTCACGTCCCCGCAATCGCCTGGAGGTCATTATCATATGATGTCGCTTATAACCCACAGAATTGTTTTTTTACCAATTTGGAGCTAAAGTTAAAACGAAAACCGCAAATTCCGGTTTGTAAAGGTGCCTTCGCAGCTTTGCTTCAACGTTATGCAAAAAAGCTAGCTTTGCGGCAATACGCGGGGATCATTTTTAGAATATTTTTTCGTGAAGCGTTGTTTAGGTTCCAAGTTATCAGGGGGGGGGGTGCATACTACGGGGGGGGGGGGGGAGAGACTCGTACTAGAAGATTACAAAACGATGAGGCGCAAATACAGACACTATAAAATGACTCAGAGTGACCGTGACAAAAAGAGGCACTGTATTCAGGGTTTTAAATGCAATAAGAGCGAAACGTATTGTACGAATCGATGTACCTAGACGTGCACCAGTCTTCGCAAGATTGCTCCTGTCGCCAGAGCAGCATGTAATGATAAACGGTAATCTGTTATAAGTAGCGACGGCAAGCCGCTTGTGAAAAAAATTTATGAAATAAAAAGAAAACTTCCCGAACTTCTACTCCTAACCTGAGGCCTTGGGTAATTCGCCCACACGCAGCTTTCCTCTAAGTGATTCTTATATCGGTGTCGCATGGGCGTTTTGATCGCGATCAAGGTCAATCCGGATCGGACTTCTTGATCGCGGTCAGCAAGCTAGTCACTGCTACACGATCCAGCCTAATCCGGATCGAGTTTGGTGCGGATGTCGGCCAAATCGCGATCACGGAGCTAGATCGTGATGTACAGATCACTATCATATTGATCCCTATCGAGCTTGATTGCGATTAGAAGTGACCGTGTAGCAGCGCCTGGTCCGAATCGAGCCTAATCGGAATCGGCCCTGATCGCGATCAAAAGTGCCCGTGTGACACAGGTATTAGAGCCAATACGGATATCAAGCCCTTAACCGAAATCTGGTGGTGTAAGGCGAAAAAAAAAAAATAAAAGCGCGAACTAACTTGGAAGCCCAGCTCACTGACGTGCGGTATGTGTTTCAGGTGATCTCGACAGTCGTAAGTACATACAGCATACCTGGCTGTCACGAATACGTCGTACTTAAAGCGAGGCATAACATTATTCACATATATTTTCTGTAGTTAAACATAGTCAAAGGAAACTGAGATGAAAACGCGCGGATTGCATCGCGATATATTCTTAACAATGAAAGACAGCTCATATATCCTCAGGTGCACCTTGAATTGAAATCTTAGTTTCGAAATTTCGGACTGATCGAGTAAGTAGGAATCCCATTTCAAATTAGATGGCGGCAGACATCGCCAGTCGTTCTTTCTGTCTCTCCGCGTCTTTTCTCAATCCAAGATGTCCGCCAGTCCGCGGTAACAAGTCATCGAATAAAATTTCTGCGATAAGCCGAGTTGGTACTCAATAAAATGTGTTTTTCATTGCGCATAAATGTCTTCCCTTCCTTCTAGCCACAACCGTCAACTCTCCTAATGCCTTCCGCTAGTAACCACGTTTTTCTCCAATGTTCTTGAAACTGTGGAGCTCAGGCATGGTAGCTACCCATTTAATTCCGGGTAGATAAGCTTGGGCATCCTATAATGACGTATGCGTTTAGGCGTCCTTTCGCGCCTTGTGCCAACCTGCGGGCGTTTTATTATCTCCTTCAGGCACTCACTGAAAACGCCTCAGCACACAGATAGACCAGGAAAGGAGAATAACACTTTGATGGCCATCATGTTTTCTTTAGTTCACGTGCTTGTGCGCTGGTTTTCACGGTACGATCATACTAACTTGCGCCCAATTAAAGTTCATGTGTTTCTGCGATAAAATATGACAGACTCTTTTTTAACAAACGGTAGCCCTTGTTTCGCGTCGCTGTCGTAGAGTCGATCTTCAACAACCAGCGCACAACGGACAAGGGACAAGAAAGGAAACATAGACGAGCGCTGTCTATGTTCCCTTTCTTGTACCTTGTCCAATTCTGCGCTGGTTGTTGAAAATGGGTTACCAACTAGCCCAATCTTTGCGTAGAGTCGAGCTGGCCGGTAGACAGCGCGGCCAACAAGGACGGCGGCCGCACGTCGGTCGTGTGCTACTGGAATTCGTCCAGCCTGCTACGGTCGGCGCCCAAGGACTACGACCTGGGAAAGCTGTGCGCCCACTGCTGCACCCACCTGGTCTACATGACCGCACGGCTGAACGCAGACGGGCAGCAGCTGCAGTTCCCTGAGGACGACACCGGTGCGCTTACAGTTTTTCGCGCGCGCTGCCATGTGCATGCTTGATTAAAGTGGCAAGTAGGGCGTGTTGGTACATATTTTCAAATGACTGCAACGCTAAAAACAGGCAAGGACGAAACGAGACAAGGAAGAGCGCTGAACTTCCAAAAACATTTATTTTGAAATTTGCACATATATTTACGCTGTCCGGTACAGCACGTCATTCTCTGCGCATGCGTAAAACAATGCGAATTGCTTGTTGGTGTTATGTTATTTATTGGTGTTACTTTACTCTTCCGCCATGACATCTTACATCTGTTAACGTGAATCCTTGCCCGACATGACACTTGTATAGGGTCCTTTTGCGCAAAAGTTTCGACTCTGGTGCCGAGTACTCGCCTGCCACGCAGAGAGCTGGGGTTCAAGTTCCGCTCGGGCCCTGTTTTTCTTTTTCTCATTGTGGCGATAGTTGCTACGGACACCGGCGGCGGCGGCAACGACGCCACGAAAATCGGCTGTTGTTGTGAGCTCATAACAGCTTTCGCTGTAAAATAAGGAAAAAGTGGGGGTGGGGGAGAGGGAGAGGGAGGGGGGAGGGGGGCGCTGCAAGTACATAAGCGAGGTTTCGCCTTATACTTCTGGGTGCGTTATAGACGAAGAGTGCTGAGACTCGGCCATTGCTAGTGCCACCAGGGGCGTAGCCAAGAGGGGGGTTGGGGGAGTTCAACCCCCCCCCCCCCCCCGAAAATTTTCAGTTTTGCTTGCGCATATATATACGCACACATACAAACGCACGCACGAACATAGATAAAGTATGGTTGAACCTCCCCCGAAAAAAATTTCTGGCTACGCCCCTGAGTGCCACAACCGCGCACGTTGTCGCAGGGCTCAAGTCGGTACGCGACATGGACGCGCTGAAGACGAGCCACCCGCAGCTGAAGCTCGTGTTGTCCATCAGGATGGAGGGCTCGGGCGTGAACAACCTGAGCGTCGGCGCAGATGCACCGTCCAGGCGAGCCCAGCTCGCCGAACGCCTGGTCCACTGGCTGTCCGAGTTCAACTTCGACGGCGTCGAGATCGACTGGGACCGGCTGCCTGTGGACCTCAAGCCCGTCTACGTGGACTTCGTCAGGGTGCGTGCCGTGCACAATTCATTAGAGAGTCTTACTACTCTGCCAAGCTCTGCCTTCTTTTGTACATTCCTAGCTGGCGGCTGGAGGACAAAAGAACGCAGAGAGAGTGTACGCAAGAACGAAAGGAGATCGGCACTCCCTCGCACTTGAGAGCCTCAGCTCTAAAGCTGTCTATTATGTGAGCTGGATAAATGGGGCCGAATGTAAAAGCGTGGTGTAGAGAGAACTGAGAGAACACTTGAGGTCCACAAGTTCTGAGAACAGGAGAACGTGGGGCGGGGGGGGGGGGGGGGGGAGGGGTCGCCTCTTTTACCATCTACAGGGGGCGCCAAGTCTGCAGCGTACCTTTACTTAGCCGGACATCTCCCGTAATTGTTCAAAGTGCAGCGTTCCGGCCACGCAGGTTTTGACGATGGACGATGATGACGGCCGAGTACCCTTGACATGCATCCCGAGAGCACTTCCCACCTTTATTTCTGGAAAGTCGGGGACCAAAGGCAGGCCATTGTTAGAAGCACGTCGTCGTTTCATTTTCATGTTTGCATCCGTTGCACGCCTATGCTGAGAACAGTTTCAGCTGGGGTGTAAAGGATACGGACATGTTCGTGAGCACACGTGCTGCTGACACTGCAGCAGCGGAGATGCTGAGAACAGGTTGCAAGTCTTGCTGCAGTACATTAAATAACGCAGCTGAATTACCTTTGTTGACTATTGTCTATACTTTTCCTTACGTCTCATGTTTAATATCACTGTTCATTGCGTTTATCTAATCATTTCATTTTTTTTATGTGTACATGCTGCTTTGGAAAACCTCTTAGCTATAAGTGTTTCTAGAGTGCAGAGTTTCGTTTATCTTAATTGGAACGTTTACCTCGGACCCCATGTTTTGTATGTCTGCGCAGGCGTTCCGCATCACCATGAAGAAGTCCCGCCTGCTGACGCTAGTCAGCGTCCACATGAAGTGGGGACCCTCGTATGACGTGGAAGCCCTGCACGGGTACGCGCTCTCGACCTTGTGATGACGAGACTGCGCACACGTGTGTATCGTGCCTTTCCCCATGTGGCCTCTGAGGTTGATATCCAGTACGCGAGGCCCGATTTCGGAGGCTGTGATTTCACCATTGTTTCTTCCAGTCACCTAGAAACAATAGTCACAAGGTCCCTGATGCATTTGCCTAAGACGACTCGAAGGCGAATACCTGCTTCTTCTTCTTCTTCTCAGTCGACTGTATTGGCCTCCCCCACCAAATGAAAGCCTTGTGCATCCACCGAGTTTCGCACTGCCTCCGAGATCAGTGGTATTGGAAGCGTCCTGCACCTCATGTAGTCTTGCAGTGCCTCCGGGATCTGCCCACCTTTGACCAATCGACGATGTCAAGTGATGACGACATGTGACGTCAGGGTGTGCGACGTCGTGATGACGTCATCATGACGTCACAAATTTTGGCGACCTGTGACCTCATAGGGCGACGTCATCACATGATGATTTTCGGCATAACTCATGTTGACGTCACTGACGCCGACGGCCACTGTTTGCGTTTGGTGAAAGCCTTACATGCCTAAGGCTTTCGCCTTATTACTGGTGCGACAGTGCTGTTGTGGACAGTGTCGGGAGACGGAAGAAGGAGAGGGACTTCTTATTGTATCATAATTGGCAGGCCAGTGTCTCTTATTTCTTCCATTCTATTATATCTCAATACTTGGGTTTTGCTGGCGCTGAGCCGTGCTCATTTATGGGATACCGAAAGCAGCTCCGAAAGCAGTGGGCTGCCTGTAAGTTTCTGCGTCTGCTATTGCTGTCTTCCTCCCGTGACGCAGTCTGAGCGACCTGCTGATTGTGCACGCGTACTCTAAGGAGGACACCCCCAAGACCGCTGTCCCGCCGATCATCTTCAAGGAAGACCTGGTACGTGCCATCGATGCGCAACTGCTCCCTTCGCTGCGACTATGTTCGCGAACGCGTCAGTAAGAGCAATTGCCCTCTTTTCCCCGTATACACCTCGAGTGCATTCAGAAGGTCAGGACGAATTCCACTCATTGTAAACGTGTTGACTGGACACCGTACACAACGCCTAGTCATTGCGGAAGAAATTGATGTCTCTGCAAATAGAGTAGTCGTGCAAGACAACTTTCCGAGCAACTAATAGGGCAGTAAAACAGCGCTGGTGAACGGACTAGACGACGGGCAACTACACATACACAGGACGCACTAACGACTGAAAGTTTATTATTTGGATGCGCAGAATTAGTACCGGTCGTACAAGAACGAACGAAACGTAGGAACAAACCTGTGTTTATTCTTGCGCAGCCAGTACTTGTTCTGCGTTCCAAAGGATAAACATTCAGTTCCTAATGCGCGCTGCGTATGTGTCGTTCCCCTTCATGTGTAGACCCTTACGTTATCTGGCGCTGTCTTACTGTCATTATGAACCAACTATCCCAAAACATACGTCTTGACGAGCACACCACGTTTCAGTGTAGCAGGACAATAATAATAACAATGGTTGAGGTTTAACGTCCCAAAAACATGATTATGAGAGACACCGTAGTGGTGGGCTCCGGAAATTTTGACCACCTGGGGTTCTTTTATAACGTGCACCTAAATCTAAGCACACGGGCCTCAAGCATTTCCGCCTCCACATAAATGCCACCGCCGCGGCCGGGATTCGATCCCGCGACCTGCGGGTCAGCAGTCGAGCACCATAACCACTAGGCCACCGTGGCGGGTTTGTAAAAAGACATGTCATCAGCGTTATTGCATCTAATACTTACTGCTGACATTACTGCATACGGTGCGCTGCTTTCTGTAAATTGTATATAAAGTGTTCTACACTGCTCTATGGCCTCTGACGTCACCGCGATGCGCAGGTGGAGGCATGCGAGGCGTTTCTGGGAGAGCTACGCTCGCGACAGCGGGTGGCCTTGGCGTTGCCTCTGTTCGGCTACGCCTATCGGCTACGAAACAGCGCGCGTTACGAGTTACGCTCCGCCGTCAGGGGTCCCGCGCCACCGGGACCGTACACCGACGAGCGTGGGTTACTCGCCTATTTCGAGGTGCGTGCCCGTGCACGTTGTCGTGATGAAGGTCATGTCTATCAATAAAATTTGAAGTTGTGTGGAATTAACACGAATGTTATTCTAAAACCTGCATGTATGTTCAAGGTATCCTTTGAAATATTTGTTCTGTGTTTCTAACAATCCGCTGAGTTGGTTTCTGCTTTAGAGTCTATATAAATACATTTTAAAAACCTGACCGGGAGGTCATCATCATCGCCACTTTCACCGCTATCATCATCAACAGCCTTTTAGCAGATTAGCTCAGTGTCTATGCTCCGCTCCGTTCATACCACTCAGCGGGAGCGTACAAAGCTCTAATCGGCCAATGGAAATGTAGAACGCTATCGCCGCTCCGCTACAGAGCACTAGCAGATAGAGCGGTCACTTTGCCTATGTCGTTACTCGCGCGTCATTGGCGCATCTGGCAAACACGCCTGTTGAAAGAATGAAATAAACGCAAACTTCTGTAGTCACCTGAGCGAGTGATGTGCGAGTGTATTGAAGCGTAAATGTCCTGTTTTAAAATGGAGGATATTATAATATGCCATATAATGAGCTCGTACAAGTGCTCACTTGTACGAGCTCATTGTATAACTTGAAGGTGGCTTCGCCGCAACGTGACTGTATATGAGGAGAAGTCCGCTTGCGTCGCTCCCTTCGTTTTACTTTTTGTATACCGTCTGGTTGGCATAGTTAACTTGTTCGTTAGCGCTGTTTAACTTAACCTAATGTTTTGTGCTAAGGTTGCTTGATGTTTGTTTCGAGCACTTCTTTAAAGCGTCCGCGACACATCGAAGCAGTGACTCATGAGATAAATTAGGTTGGCAACCATTACAAGTGAAATTGCAAGCTGTCTTTATGGAATTAACAGTTTCGTTATTTAGCACTTTAATCACCTGCTTTAGAGTACTTGATGCAGTTGCGTGATGGAAGCCTGGCAGTAATGGAAGTGACGTTGCATTTAGAAGAAATCCCGTGTGTTGCTCCAGTTTGAGGATACCTGCGCTCCAAATGGCACTCGCAAATAAGCTTTGCGAAGAGATCCGTGCTCCAAATAACTTCACAAACGCGCACTATAATACCGCAGCGGTGGTTACATGGTCGAGCGTCCGCCTCCACTGCGGACGCTCGACCCGGTAGCTACCGGTTTCGATTCCCCGTGCCGACAGGAGCCCACCAGTTTTTCCTCGGGGGATAGAGCAGTACAACGACCTGGCGCTCGGTTGTTGTTGGGTATTCATCTCGAAAGGTGGCCTCATAAGGTTCTGTAAAGGCCCCTGGGCGCACCGTAACCCACCACAGCCTTGGTGAAGTAGTCGAGCATCCGCTGCCGCTGACACCGGGTACCTACCAGTAAAACGGGTATAAGCGCGCATCCGGCCTCGTACTCGCTCGGGAAGGCACCCACCCTGTGGTAAATTGGCGGCATGGGACTGCCAGACCTAAAAATAAGGTCATACTTTTTTTTCTAAACCGGCAAATCATGAGGTAAAACACAGTACTCGTGCTACCTGTGTCTTGGCTTCTGTCCAATCTCTGCAACGCGCATATTCAGGCTTACAACGAAAGTAGCGTTTCGAAGGAACACCGTATCAGTCTAAACCGACTTATTGTTTTGTACGCGGTAATAAATCCGAGCTTTAAATTCCTCAGATCTGCCTGGAGTTCAGCTCCGACCTGTGGGTTTCCCTGTACGACAAGGAGGCCGACTGCAAGATCGCCGTCAACAGGGACAAGGGACAGTGGATCGGATACGACAACAAGGCCACCATTCTCAACAAGGTGCGCTTACGCACGCACGAGCTGTCCAGAGGCCTGCGCACAGGGCATGCAGGGGGGTCCGCCGCCCTAGTCATCTAAAGGGAGGCGCCAAATCTAGTCGGAGCTGTTGTGACATTGCTTAAAGGGTTACGATGCCGGCTTTTGACGATAATGGCGGCTGAGGACCCCCGACGTTGCATTCTATAGACGGTTTTTACCATGTATCGGGGAAGCAGCTTTATTAAGTAGCACACCGTGTTATTCGCAATTTCACAGTAGCATTGCGCGCTCGCTTGATTAGTTTAGCGTACCGGACGGACCACAGGAAACGGAACAACAATGATGATTTTGAGCAATCGCGCATGCGTAGCCTTCCTGGAGTGCTGTTCTGGACATTGTCAAATTTCGCCATTGGTCAACTATGATTGGCCCAGAGGACTGCTACGGCCACTCTGATTGGCTTAAAATGCCGTCATGACGAAATATGACAATATGGCGGAATTTGAGCGTCCAGAATAGCACCTCAAGTTAGGCACCATGGCGCGCGCACTGCAGCGTGTACAACGCATGCGCCGATGATACCCTCCGCAGGTACTGTTCGCCAAGCGCATGCGCATGGGCGGTATTGCCGTGGTGACCGTCGACATGGACGATTATAACGGCGACTGCGGTCAGCGCAACGTGCTGCTCGGTCAGCTGCACAATGCGCTTAACGAGCTCGACCGGCCAATCAGGAGGCTGCCGGCCAACCTCAGCCTGCCTCCGCAGCCGACGACCACCTTTCGGGCCGGGTTCCCTCAAGGAGACCACGGAGGACAGCCGACGTCCGCTAGGCCTGATGGACGTCGTCAAGCCTAACGGCTTTGAGCGCTTTCGGGTGGGAAAACACGGGATGAATGCGCGTAAATTAAAGCGAATCTACAACATATGAGTAGCACCATGCATTGCAGAAAAATGATGCGGCCAGGAAAGCGGTACAAAATGAGGGCACTAGTACTTTCTTGCGACAGCCGAGGAGTGCTCTGTTTTACGGCATAGAATGGCACATAATGACAGAGTATAATTGAGCAAATAGAGATGTACTGAAAGGGGAGGCGAGACGCTGCCTGTGGCAAAGTCGACTGGCCTATTATTATTATTATTATTATTATTATTATTATTATTATTATTATTATTATTAGTAGTAGTAGTAGTAGTAGTAGTAGTAGTAGTAGTAGTAGTAGTAGTAGTAGTAGTAGTAGTAGTAGTAGTAGTAGTAGTAGTGGTAGTAGTAGTAGTAGTAGTAGTAGTAGTAGTTTTCCCCTATGACATGGTTATGCTGGTATGCATGCACAGCATATGGAAAACGAGAATGGCTGTGCGAAATGCTGATCTAGAAGCTGGTTCCGCTAAAGAATATATCATCGAATACGCAATATATTTAAGAGAAACCTATTGAGTTCAGGAAGAACCACCAATATGGATGTATATGTTAGGTGATCTGGTTTCATTGAAGCGGTTTTAAATATTCGATAGGTTGATCCTTCTAAATAGCACAATCATTGTTGTGCGTGTTTGTATTTTGTGTTGAATATGTATGTTTGTGACATGAAGTTGAAAACTATCCGTAATAAAAAAGAGACGTTTGAGGTAGAATACTGGGCTCCCACGCAGAGGGCCCAGGTTCGAACTCCGTTCCATCCTGGAAATCTTTTATTTCGTTTTTTTTTTCACGCGATAGTGGTTGTTGCAAAAAAGTGCGGAATGGAGCAACTTGGAGCGTGCCAGACTCTATCGAAGAGGAGAAAACCGAGGCGGGTTGAGGGCGCGTGCACGTGGCCGGTGCAGCAGGAAAAACAACAACAACAACAACAGTTCGCCTTTAGTATTGGCATTAAACCGACGTCTCTCTTTCACGTCTGGGGAACCAGTCATTTCGTAACATTTGGTGCTGCGAAACCCGGGACTGCCCCTCGAGAGACGCCTTCACGTCACGGCCATGGCTAACTCGGACCAGCTGCGCAAGAAGCGTGGTGCCATAAGGGCTGGCGTCACGAGAGCGCTCACGCTTTTAACGGACCTGCTGCAGCAACCGGATCCTGACGCCTCTCAGATTAGCGGACACATGGATTACCTCAAGGACAAGGAGACGGCACTGTCGCAGCTCGACGACGTCATCCTTGCGACCACGGACGAAGAGAACCTCGACCAGGAAGTAGGTACGGAGCAGGAATAC